>NW_005871385.1:906144-1204111 GCF_000147115.1 Myotis lucifugus
TTCACAGTACTATTAATTACATGGAATGGCCTTTTTTTTTCTTTTTCTTTTTTTGTTAATCCTCACCTGAGGATATTTTTTCCATTGCTTTTTCAGAGAGTGGAAGGAAGGGAGGGAAAGGGGGGGAGGAGAGAGGGAGAGAGAGCGAGAGACATCGATGTTCTGACCTCTACTGGTTGCTTCCCACAAGAGCCCAGGACTGGGAGTGAGGAGTGAACCGGAAACCCAGGTATATGCCCTTGACGGGGAATCGAACCCGAGAGCCTTTGGTGCTCAGGCCCACGCTCTGACCTCTAGCTACACCGGCCAGGGCTGGGATGGCCTTTCCATTTCTTAGTGTCATCTCATTTTCCTAACCTGTTGTTTTAATCATCTCTTACACTAGATGTTGGAATCCGTCATATTTGGAGACCTGTACTTTCATGAATGTGTTGGGAGGATAAGATTTGTCTCTTGAAGTTGCTGTATTTGTATAGAAATAAACATTCTTTTATCAAAGTTCTATTATAGGACTTTAGAAGTTTAGTATCTTTTTACTGAATGCTTTAGAAATATATACATTTCTTTTACTAGATTTTTATACTTTCACTTAATGCTATAACGTTACTTTATGCATTCTATCAAGCATTCCAAGTTCAGGAAAATCTTTTATCAAAACAGTAATAATGCAAAAAAGACAGAAAATTTGTTCTAGTTATGCTCGATAAAGTACATTTTGTCTTGCCCTCACCTTTATTATGTGATCTCTTCATCACAAACATCAATGTATCCCCCAAAATTAATTATACATTTCAAATTGTAATTACCTGGATGTCTTTAATGATAGTTATTTAAAAACAACAACAACACTGGAGCATCTTAATGTTTAGCATGTGCATTTTAAAATAAAACTAGAACTTTAAAAAAAAAAAAGGTGGAGAAGGCCCACGTAAATTCACTGCCTTTTGGAATATGTATTCCGAATATTGTCTTTAAACATTTAAATCAGAATGCCTTGATAGAATGCTATAATCACTGCTCATTATCTTGAATTCACGTGCAGGTCATTTCTTCTTAACCATTTAAAAAAATGTGAATGTTCACCATGTTTTGCTCCATAGGAAATCAGTCACAATTGTTCATAATGGGTAGTTATTTTTAAATGAAAGCGCTTAAAAAAATAAAAATGAAAGCTCTGAGAAAGATTGCACTCCTAAATTTTAATGCTTCAAATATTACAGATGTTGACATTGTGATGAAACAGAACTTGCCTCTGGCAACTCTGTTCCATGGAAAAGTTAGAGCTGAGGCTATATTATAATGACATATTTATTAAAATTCTTATGCTGTACTGAAAAGCAGGGGTGTACCTGTGCTATTCTGAATTCTCTGCTCTAGCAAAGCATTTTATGATGATGTACATATTTGCGTTGATACAACATGGAGAAAGTGGTTGTTCTTCCTTACTTGGAATAAACATAAAGCAAAATTCCAGCAAGAGCACCAGAGCTCTTTCTAAAAATGCAAGGCATGTTTTTCTTTTTTCTTTTTAAAAATCCTCTGGCAAAATAGGACCTAAGGCTTTAAGAAATAAATTTCATTTATATGGCTATTTTGTTTATAGAGAGGGAATAGATCATCTAAAGTGATTTTACTAACTTACTGTAAAGGGCCAAAAAACACATCAAAAACATGACCAGTTTGTCAATAATTTTTTGGGGAAAAAGCCACGTTTCTATTATCTAATTCTAAGAAGCACAATATTCTGAGGTTGAAGTGGATGTGGATGTGGAGAACAAATACTTGGACTCTGTTGGGAATGTCGATTGATGTAGACTTTCTCAGGGCGATGTGTTCATCAGAAGCCTTGAGGTTCATAGCGTCTGATCTAGCAGTTCTACCTCTGGGACTGTAGCCTAAGGAAATAATAGAACAATGGGGCAAAAAATAAAGACAATATTTATTGTAGCATTTGTTTAGAATAGCAAACATTTCAAATTTCCCTCAGAAAAATAATCAAAGTATGGTTCTTTCATCCATTGTATATCTTATAGTGATATAGAATGGTGCTGTGCAGGAAAAGACAGCATGATATGGCAAGTAAGTTACAATCTAGTGTATAGTATAGTCTCACTTATGGTTGAAAAACGAGTGTGCACTGACTTGGTGGATATATAGTTAACAAAATGTTAACAGAAGCTATCACTGCATAATGGATTGTGGGAAATGTTTATTTTGTTGTTTGCTGTTCTTTTAATAAAAGAAATACATACATTTTTACAAGCAAAAAAATGTTTTTAAATCTACTTGTTTGACTAGCACTTCTACTTTTACTAATCTGTTCTACAAGTACAACTGGATATGAGCATGCAAAATGTTAAATAATGTTCAACACGGCATTGTTAAAAATCATTTTTAAAAATTAACCTGTCTTCCTATCCCCTATTATCAGGAATTTAAGTAAGAAAGGCATAGTATAACCATACTTCACAGCCATTGAAATTGAAGATGTAAATAAATCTGTATTCGTTAATATGGAAAAGATGGCCCTAGCCAGTTTGGCTCAATGGTTAGAGTATGGGCCCTTGGACTGAAGGGTTGAGGGTTTGATTCTTGTCAAGGGCACGTACCTCGGTTGCAGGCTCGATCCCCAGCTCAATCCCCAGCCTAGTTGGTCGGTGTGCGGGAGGCAGCCAGTCGATGTGTCTCTCTCACAGCGATGTTTCTCTCTCTGTGTCTCTCCCCCTCCCTTCCACTCTCTCTAAAAAAAAATCAATGGAAAAATATCCTAGGGTGAGGATTAACAACAACAACAACAACAAAATCAATCTATGATAAGAGAAAAAATTATCCAACACACATTCCTGATTAAAAACAAACAAAACTTGGTGCATTTAGAATAAGTAGAATTAGTTATGTCGTTTGCTTTATTTTAAATCTACAGTCTCATGCCCAACCAGCATCATATCTTGTGAACACAAGAAGCATTCCAGTTGAAATTTAGTGTATGACAAGAATGCTCACTTTTATAAACCTGACTCAGAAAGTACCAGCCAGGACATAGCAGATATAAACATGAGAGTGGAAGTTGCAAACTTAGTATTATTTGTAGATATTTTAAGTGCATACCTAGAAAATAGAGAATCAACAGAAAAATTATTAGAATGAACATGAGAAGTCAGATGTCTGGCTAGTAATAATGCTGCTGGCAGGGATACAGGTGCGAAGAAAGGAGAAACTGGATGCATACATCATCCACTAGGAGCGGTTTCAAAGGCATCACCCACCGGCATTCACACCCACGCGACATAAAGCAGGCCCAGAGCAAAGCACTGCAGGACATTCTTTCACCTATAACACAGGCTGCTGCCCGCTCAGCATGCGGCCACTGGTTGAATCATAAATAAAAATGACAAAGGACATTATGGAAAGAAAAGAGGGATGACAATCCTGGGAGGAAAAGTCTGAGACTATCTAGTAAGGAGAGAAAGGAATGGGTTCTCAGAAGTCTAGAGCAGTGGTTGTCAACCTTCCTAATGCCGCGACCCTTTAATACAGTTCTTCATGTTGTGGTGACCCCCAATTTCATTGTTACAAATTGAACATAATTAAAGCATAGTGATTAATCACAAAACAATATGTAATTATATATGTGTTTTCCGATGGTCTTAGGTGACTCCTGTGAAAGGGTCATTCGACCCCCAAAGGGGGCGAGACCCACAGGTTGAGAACCGCTGGTCTAGAGCTTGTGCCTAAGCCAGCTTTTATACCCTTTTGATCAGGCCTACGTAATGTGTTAGCTTCTTAATGTTTTTAAATTTGACACCTATGAATTGCAAGAGTCCACATTTTGACAAGCCCGGATCTTCAACCTCTCCTGAAAACTTAGAAGCCCCGGCAGTGAATAACGTCCTTTTCTGCAAGAGCAGCAGGGGCTGGAACGGAGCTGGCTGTCTCCTGCACGTGCTCAGGGACTCCTCAGGCAGCTATGTGCGCACACTCTTTCTCTTGGTGCTATCACTCCATCTATCTGTGGCCTTGGGAAGCATTTCAGTTGGAACCCCTGATGCTGATAATGAACCAGAGAACTTGCTAGGCTCTTAGAGGTTAAAGCAGTGCCTCTAGGAGTTGTGACGGGTCACCCTGTTGGGAAAAGTGAACAAATGAAGAAAACTTTGTTTAATTAAATGGACAACTTGTTCAGACCCAATAATACATCCAAATTTCCCCCATATTATTTTTTAAATTGAAAAATTGTTATTTTAAACATTAAAAGATTGTGGGCCCATCTTCAAAAGGAATTTGTGGTTGTCTACATGGTCCTCCGTGCATTCTTCCTTCTGAATTCTGCAGCATGTGGAGAATTCTTTTTAGCCAGGGAAATCTTCCTGTTCTTTGACACATCATTAAGATCGAGTCTTTAAGCTTTACAGATTCCAAACGCAAATTAGGTAGGAAAAATGGGACAGGCTTTCACTGTCACTTATGCTGTTGGCTGTGTGTGTGTGGGGTGTGTGTGTGTGTGTGTGTGTGTGTGTGTTGTTGTTGTTGTTGTTGTTATTGTTGTTGTTTTTTCCTAGCTTATATTCATCTGGCTGCCAGAGCTGCTAGATCAGCGGTTCTCAACCTGTGGGTTGCGACCCCTTTGGCGGTCGGTCGAATGACCCTTTCACAGGGGTCGCCTAAGACCATCCTGCATATCAGATATTTACATTATGATTCATAACAGTAGCAACATTACAGTTATGAAGTAGCAATGAAAATAATTTTATGGTTGGGTCACAACATGAGGAACTGTATTTAAAGGGCCAGAAGGTTGAGAACCACTGTGCTAGATATTCTAGAAGTAATATCATTAATTGCACTTCCCCTTCATTTCTGCTGAAGAAAGTTGGAAGCTTTTCTGTTGGTAGTGATGGAGCTGATTAAGCATAAGCAGCGCTGTGAAACTAACTAGCTAATATACATGAAAAAAAGAAAAAGGTAAAGTCCTCAGATTTGGCTGTTCTGAAGCTAAAGACTATTTTATTGACTTTAAACAAATCAATATTTATAACCTATTACTTGTGCCCTTACTTCCACCTCCTCGCCCCACTCCAGGGCTTTCTGCCTCAATGTCTCTTCTTTTCTATCATCAGTATTTCTCTTACCACTGGCCACCTATCAGGAAGGAACAAAGTTTAAGGAAACCCTGTCCTTAGAACCAATCAGTGAACCATCATGATGACATTTTATGCCTTACTTTCCTCTCAGTTTATGTGAAAGCATTTGGCACCTCGTCAGATCTTGAAAAATGTTTTCTCAATTTGAGTCAGCCAAGCTTTTCAAAGCAGAGTCTGTCTGGCTGCCTCCATTTTTTAACCATTTGTGTGTTAGGTAGATAGGCTGTGTCTTCCAGTCTTGATATGGTGGCCTTATGTAGTAGGTGTCCTATGGGGCTCAGTGGTGCAGTCTCTCTCATGGCCTGAGCTAGATGCTCCAGGAATGTCCCCGGTGTGGGTTATGTGAGCCCTTTTGTTGTAGTTGAGTCTTGATTGCTATTGGCCTGGTTGTGGATGGGGTCAATGCTGAGTCTGGCTAGCTGTGAGGATTGACCGTGACCACAGTGTTCGAGCTGCTGTGCGGGTCTGACCCCACGAAGTGAAATTGGCCCCAGCAGGGTCTGGTACCTTGAGAAATATTTCTTTAGTTGTGCCATTTGTAGAGCTAATTGGGTTGTGTTCCGATGGGGTTTGAAGCCTGCCTCTTGGTGTATTGGTTCTGGGGCCTCTTGGGGGGAACTCTGATGCAGGTCAATGTCAGATGCTACCTGTGACCAGTCCTGGGCTACCAGTTATGAGTTACAGAGCAATCCGCAGATTGTGGCTGTTTCTGCTGGGAACTGGGAACACTTGGGAGGGGTCAAGCTGCGTACCAAGGACAGCTTACACTGGTACGGAGCTAGGGGCCAGGGCAGCAAAGGCTCAAGGCACCTCGAGATTTGCTTCCACTTGCCGGCTGCCTTTTAGGCTTAGTTACTCAAAGAGCCTCTGGAGGTACACAGGTTATGTGAGGGAGCTTCTCAGTGAGTCACCAGGGACAGGCAAAGGATGTTCACCAGGTTGATACAGATTCAAGCTCAGTGCCAGCGGTGGGCCTCCGGCCACTCAACCAGAGTGTCAGGGTTCACCAAGGCCAGCTGCCACTCGCCTGGGGCAATGGCCGCTGTCCCTCTAGCCCTCTAGACCAGGGGTCCTCAAACTTTTTAAACAGGGGGCCAGTTCACTGTCCCTCAAGCTGTTGGAGGGCCGGACTACAGTTAAAAAAAAAAAACTATGAACAAATTCCTATGCACACTGCACATATCTTATTTTGAAGTAAAAAAACAAAACGGGAACAAATACAATATTTGTATTTGCATGTGGCCCGCGGGTCGTAGTTTGAGGACCCCTGCTCTAGACACAGTACCCAGTCTTTCCCTGCATGTCTCCAGTCTGCTCTGAGCTGCCTTCTCGGGGTGAGTTGCTATGAACAAGGTTTTTTGCATTGGCCCTTAAGAGGGTGCCTTTGTTTCTAGTGGGCTCCCATCTCTTTCTGGTGGAAAAAAAAATCTCTGCTTATTTTCAGAGCCAGATATCATGTGAGGTCCTCCTGCTGACTCTGGTGCTTCGGTCTGGGGAGCCCTGTATGGGGTTGAGAGCCCATGCTCCTCAGGGGTAACCTTTGCAGCTGAGATATCTCTCCGGATTCTCCACCACCACATGTGGGTGGGGGATCAGCCCTTTTTTGGTTTCCATGCTTCCTACCAGTTTTGATGTGGCTTCTTCTGTGAATCCTGGGTGATAAGACTTCTCTCCAGCTAGTCTTCGTTGGTTGGTTATTCACGTTGATTGTTCTATAATTTAGTTGTAATTCTAGTTTGATCCTGGGAGGAGGGGAGTGTAACTTCCACTTACTCTGCCCCATCTTGGCTGTCTCACAGTCCTATTTTCTTCAGCATTCTGCCACATGTGACAAGTACTCTGTGTGTAACAAGCAGCACTCTTGGGATATAATCAGAATGCTCTTTTTTTTATGTCTCCCTGTAATTTTACTCAATGGGAAAGGTCAACTTCTGGTACTAGATGAAAACCCAGGAACCTTTCTGATCACTCTTAGGCAATAAAATTTCCTAGTGTCACTTTAAATCTCTTTTGAAGCTGGTCTCTCAAATGTCAAGTACCATATAATTGGCAAAGCCTGCAACTTCATTTCAGCGCTCTCCTCCCTTGGCAGGGGCCTTCTGCAGGCAAAATATCTCAGCTCCTAGAGAGGGAGGCAGTCCTCCTCTCTGTCCTGGCCTTTGGTCATCAGTCCTTTCCAACTTATTGAGGTTCTAACTTCTTGGGTTCAAAACAATGATAGGAAGAATTCCAGATAACAGGAAAACAAAAATTTTTACTCAAAGGTCTTACTCAACTAGTACTGTTGGCAACATGACTTCTTGTGCTCCGAATTAGGTTAAAATGGACTCTCTTGGGTGCTTTTTATCAAGGGTTCTTCATAAACCATCTGCTCCTCCCTTCACTCGGTCGAAAGCAATCTCTTCGTCTTCTGATCTGTTAGGACTTTAATAAGTACTTATGCCTCTTACGCCAGGAGTTTCCAACCTCTGGAGCACATCAGGGTCACTTGGACAATTTTTTTTTAAATATATTTTATTGATTTTTTACAGAGAAGAAGGGAGAGGGATAGAGAGTTAGAAACATCGATGATAGAGAAACATCGACCAGCTGCCTCCTGCACGTGCCCCAGTGGGGATGTGCCCGCAACCAAGGTACATGCCCTTGACCGGAATCGAACCTGGGACCCTTGAGTCCGCAGGCCGACGCTCTATCCACTGAGCCAAACCGGTTCGGCCTTGGGCAATTTTTTAAAAAGAAAAATGCCAGTACTTTGTCCCCAGTCTATGGAGTGGGAATCTCTATATTGGGGCTCGTTGTGTTTGTTTTTTCAAAATTTCACAGATGATTCTATCGCTTACTAAGGACTAAGAACACCAAATCCAGCCTATATTAAAGTTAATATTGTACAGCTTCCTTTCTTTCTGGACTCTCAACTTCCCTTGGGTCTTTTTCTCCTTTTTAATCCCCTCGATAGAGACGTAATCATAACAGATTTGGCCCTTTTGGGGCATAAAGGGATTAAAAATCTCAGAGTTCTAGTGGAGAAGCTGTGCCACTGGGATTTGTTCAGTCTTCAGACTGAATTGCATATAGTTGTGGTGCTCAATAAATATTGGATAAGAAGCTGGCTAGGTGGTTGGTGCCTAGAACAAAAAAGAAAAGTGGGATAACAGTCTAGTTAAATAAGATGTACTGGTTGTGGTTCCAGTATCTGTTTGGAGAAATCTCATGTCTGGTTGTGTTCTAAATGCTTATGTCATGAATATTACTGTTAGGTCTCTGAAGGAGGAATGCAGGAGGCCAGAGTGAGGGATTACGAATTTATTCAATCATCCGCACACCAGGTGGCTGAGCCTGGATGGCTCCAGCACCCAGTGACGGGAGTCAGCGACTTTTAAAGGACTTTTGGCAGGCTTTTTTTCTGGGCAGAGACTTCTCTATGCATACCCGGAGGGTAGATAATGGAACGTGGTCACCACAAGTGAAAGGTGGTCTCGGCAAAGGAAATGTCCATAATGAAATGACCTGAAAAGCCAGTTCCTGGGGGAGGGGTATCAATTCAATTATTTGATCAGACCTAACAATTACTTCAATTAATGTTTATATCATTTAATAGAGGAGACTATCATCCTCACTTTTTAGGTGAGGAAACTGAGTCTCAAGGAGGGTAAGTAACTTGACCCCCCAAGGACAGACATGCAGAAGCTACAGTCAAGATTTCAACCCAGGTTCTCTGATTTCAGAGCCCAAGTTCCTAAATACTATATTGTAGCACTTCTCATTCAAAGCGGGTAGAGCTTTGGGGAGATGTTAGGATTAACCACTCCTCCTACCCCCATTTCTTCCCTCATTCTTTTCAGTCTGCCTTCCTCTCTGTATTCTGTCCCCCTGCCCTCCTGCTCTACAGGGGAACATTAATGAAAGAATCTTAGCAAAAGGCAGAGGGGCTACCATGATGAGATTATTTTTAAACATTTTCTCTGGCAACATTTATGCACATTGGGTAGGATTGGAGTCATTCTAAAACAAGCAAAACTCGTATGAAGTTAGGGAAATAGTTGGGAGCAGATAAAATGTTTGGTAATAGAGATGGAAAGGACGAGACGGATGTCAGGTGTTAAGCAGGTAAAGTTGAAGAGATTTAGTGATGGATTATGCGGGAGCTATGAAGGAGAGGAGAGATCTAGAATATGTTGAGTTTTGATGTGGTTGTTTTAAGAGATTGTTGTGTAATTCATTCTCTAGAGAAGTAGTAGATGTGCCATAGAGAGAAGAGAATTTGTTCATGGATGAGTTTGAAGGACCTATGGAATAAACAATGAGAATGTCTAATAGGTAGTTATATGTGACAGTCTAGAGCAGTGATGGCGAACCTATGACACGCGTGTCAGAGGTGACACGTGAACTCATTTTTTTGGTTGATTTTTCTTTGTTAAATGGCATTTAAATATATAAAATAAATATCAAAAATATAAGTCTTTGTTTTACTATGGTTGCAAATATCAAAAAATTTCTATATGTGACACGGCACCAGAGTTAAGTTAGGGTTTTTCAAAATGCTGACATGCCGAGCTCAAAAGGTTCGCCATCACTGGTCTAGAGATAGGTCAGCCCTATCTAAGGATAGAAATCTCAGAGACATCAGCACATTGGTCAGAGTTAAAACCATGACAGTGGATGCTTTTGCTTAGAGCAGCGGTTCTCAACCTGTGGGTCGCGACCCCTTTGGGGGTCGAACGACCCTTTCACAGGGGTTGCCTAAGACCATCGGAAAACACATATATAATTACATATTGTTTTTGTGATTAATCACTATGCTTTAATTACGTTCAATTTGTAACAATGAAAATACATCCTGTATATCAGATTATTTACATTATGATTCATAACAGTAGCAAAATTATAGTTATGCAGTAGCAACGAAAATAATTTTATGGTTGGGGGTCACCACAACATGAGGAACTGTATTAAAGGGTCACAGCATTAGGAAGGTTGAGAACCACTGCTCTAAAGCCAAATATACAGAGAGAGCACATGCTTTATATTTCCTTCATGCATATATGGTAGTTTGGGAATCTTGCAGATTAGGGCAGCGGGTTCAAATTTCTTTGGAACCTTGGACCTGCTCTTCAAAACATACCTACCAAGTATCAGCTGCGTGGAGAGAAAGACGCATCTTGAGGAACGGCAGTTGTTGAAGCATCTGGAATCTTTTCCTACTTTCTTCATTACTCTTGTCATTTTTCTGTGAAAAGCTGGATTCAACTTGTCAGGCACAGCCAAATGGGTGTCCCTGTGTAGTTTATTATATGCCAGGAAGGACAATAGCAGTCATTCAAAACGGGGTTTCAAATGAATACATAAGAATAAACCCCCGGGATTAGTCCCAATTGAAAAGTTTGGTGCGGCCAGGGAGGGTGGCTGCTGCTGCTGGGGATTAACAAACAGCTGAAGGGAATGGTATTCACTGATCTAGACACATTTTTAGTGACTGATGGCCTCTATCTACCCCCATGGGATCTATCACTTAAACAGGCTTACAGAGTAAAATTTTTAAATAGTGTGATTTTTTAAATTTTTCCTTCTTGGAAACTGTCTACCTGATTGCGTATGAACGTTTTGGTTCATACATTTCAGACCACAGAAATGCATGCCTCTAAAAATCACTATGGTCTCAGGGAAGAAGCTGAAGAGCAAATTTTCTTCTAGAGAATCAAACTAGAAGCAACAGAACAAAGGAAGCCCTCTGGTGAGAGTGGTGGGAAAGTTGGTGGGATCATATTATGTTCAGAGCACTAAGTGTTTAATTTTAAATTTATTTTTATTTATTTCAGAGAGGAAGAGAGAGGGAGAGATAGAGACATCAATAATGAGAGAGAATCATTGATTGGCTGCCTCCTACATGCTCCCCAACCCGGGAATCGAGCCCGAAATCCAGGCCTGTGCCCTGACCAGGTATCAAATGGAATGGAACCATGACCTCCTGGTTCCTTGGTCGATGCTCAACCACTGAGCCTCAGAGAGAACCCGGTTTGTATAGGGCCTTTACTGTTTGCTGAGCCTATTATGGACATTGTATCATTTAATCCCTACAAAGAGGTTGTATCCCCACTTCACAAATAAGAAAAGTGAAGCCCAGAGAGGCTGGCAGACTTGTCCCAGGCCACAGGGCTGGAAGTATGATAGTCTGACTCCAGGTTTCATACTTTTTTGCTATAGTTCTTGTGCACTCACATGTTGAGCCCTTCGGTCTATAATCCAACTAGATGTGCAGCTTTTGAATGGTTTAAAATTAACTTTATACATTACCCATGGAGCATCAGTCCCTTTTTCCTTCTTGCCAGATGCATTAATCTTTCAAGTGAAAGATAGCAGAGAGAAGCATGTAAGGATACCAATTGTAACCTTGGTTTTTGGCCTAGGAGAATTTCAATGCCAAAGAGAAGACACCAAAAGTGGACACTGCCTAACATCTATAAAATCAGCGAGGAACAAATGATATAAACTACACTTTCTATTCTATTTTAAAAACAAGGCAGTAGACGGGGAGAGGGCTAGAGGCTATTTTTAATATACTCTTCTTTGAAAAATTGAACAAAGTAACTACAATTCACATTTGTTTTTTACTTGCACTTTGCTGAGGGCCTAGGCTGGGAGCTTCTTCCGACAGGTCTTTGAGGCCCCTCTCTCCCTCTATCCTTCCTCCATATGATGGGTGGCTCCATGACAGTGGTTTGATGACTTTTAGTGGTTATAAAAGTTGAAAGGTGAGAGGGGTCAGAAGCCCCTTTGTAAATGTCTGCTTTGATTTTCTATTCCTTGCTGTTGCTTTAAGGATTAGACTAAGCAACTACGGAGAACATTTGCATTTAGTGGGCTCGCAATGATCGGGGAGTGAATAGTTGGTAACAGTTTCAGAGATCATCCACTGTTTTTCTTCCATTGTGATCACAAAGTAATTTCTTTGTAGCCAAAATCATATCCTTAAACACAAACTCATTCTCCCCATGTGTAAAAACAACAGCTCCCACTGAGCTGCTTGGTGTTCATTTAACTCTGTTCCATGTAATGAATTATGCTAGGAGAATACTGCAGAATCATTTTTTAATGAACACAAAGATGGCTGTTGAGAAAGTCGAAGGCTATAAAAGGGGCTTCCTTCCTTCCTTCACGCTGTCTTAGAAATAACTTAGCTGAAGGTTCTGTCGGAACAGGACCCAGGAGGGCTGATGGTTCTGCTGGTGACCTGCAACTGGCTTCGGACAAGTGTCCAGGGCTTATGTGCGGCTGCGAGAGATTATTGCTGTTTAGGGGCCCAGTGAAATGTAGCTACAGGTGTGTGTGTGTGTGTGTGTACACATATGTTTCTGTTTCCATTCTTTCTACTGTCCAGGCCAGGTAGCCGTTCTTTCCCTGGTACTGTTATGTGTCAGAGAGATGTAGAAGCTTAGCATTCCATTTAAAGTTGGGCTCATGGTTAATGCTTGAACAAAATGCATTTCTTCCAATGAAATACATTCTTATTCTTTTCTGTCCTCCATTTACATTCCAAGTTCCCATTCTCTTTCTTTCTATCAATAGCATTTTGAGGTCTAACTTCATATACAATCAAGCATATAAATTTGAAGTATTCAGTTGAATAAGTTTTTGCATATGCATACACCCGGGGAGCCAGATCCGGGATATGGAGCATTCCCTGTGCTCCTTCCAGTCGGTAGTCCCAAGGGTAACCTCTATTTTAACCTCGACCTCCATAGATGGATGCCAGCTGTTCTTGTATATCATTAAAGCGGAGTCGTAGAGTTGTACTCTTTTCTGTTTGATTTCCTCCATTCAACATTTTGCTGTAACTCACACGTGTTGCTGAGTGAAGAATTCCGCGGTATAATGTCTTCTTCATCCATGGGAGTGCTTATGGACCTTTGCACTGTTTTCAGTTTGGGGCTATTCCAAACGATGATGCATGGGCCTTCCCACAGCCCCACGTCACCAAGGCCTCTCCGAGCTCTTATTTTATAAATATAGGCTCCGGAGGACTGTAACTTTATCAGCGTGTAAAAGCGCGCTGGTGCTCGGTAGCTATTTGCATAAGAACCACCCACTTTTCGCCCCGCTCCCTGGGGCTGCGGCGCAGCTCTGACGCGTTAAGCCGGCGCCGCGAGAGCGCGCGCAGAACGCCTGCGCGAAGAGGGGCGCATGCGCAGACGACCGAGCCCGCTGACAGATTCTCGGTGGCGGCAGCAGTGGCGGCGGCGGCGGCGGCGCCTGCGGCGGTCCTGGACTGCGGGGAATGGGAGCCTTAGCTCTCTGACTGAGCACCGCCCCGCCTCCCTGGCCTCCGACATGGCTCAGGAAAAGATGGAGCTAGACCTGGAGCTGCCTCCGGGCACGGGCGGGAGCCCGGCGGAGGGCGGCGGCAGCGGCGGCGGCGGGGCCCTCCGGAGGTCTAATAGCGCCCCTCTGATCCACGGCCTCAGTGACACTTCGCCGGTGTTCCAGGCCGAGGCGCCGAGCGCCAGGCGCAACAGCACCACGTTCCCGAACCGCCATGGCCTGCTGCTCCCAGCCTCCCCGGTCCGCATGCACAGCAGCCGATTGCACCAGATCAAACAGGAGGAGGGCATGGACTTGATCAACCGAGAGACCGTCCACGAGCGCGAGGTGCAGAACGCCATGCAGATCAGCCACTCCTGGGAGGAAAGTTTCAGCCTGAGTGACAACGACGTGGAGAAATCCGCCTCCCCGAAGCGCATCGATTTCATTCCGGTGTCACCGGCACCATCTCCCACCCGGGGAATCGGGAAGCAGTGCTTTTCACCATCCTTGCAAAGTTTTGTGAGTAGCAATGGATTGCCTCCAAGCCCGATTCCCAGCCCAACGACCCGGTTTACGACTCGAAGAAGCCAGAGCCCCATTAATTGCATTAGACCAAGTGTTCTTGGACCATTGAAAAGAAAATGTGAAATGGAGACTGATTATCCGCCAAAGAGATTTTTCCAGGGCATGCTGTCTTCTGACGTCGCACAGCTGTCAGATCCGGGGGTGTGTGTGTCTTCGGACGCCCTGGATGGGAACAGCAGCAGTACTGGATCTTCCTGTAACTCGCCAGCGAAAGTCAGCACTACCACCGACTCCCCGGTGTCACCTGCCCAGGCGGCCTCTCCATTTATTCCAGTAGATGAACTTTCATCTAAGTGACTCACCCACCTATTCCCCGAGACTCGGTTGTTTTGTTTTGTTTTGTTGTTTTTTTTTGCAATGGAGAGAAAAATCAAGTTGGAGCAAGCACTGAACTTTGTCAATTAATTTGAGGCTATTTCCTATTTGACTCTTTTTCGGACTTGCCTGAACTGAACTGTTGGTATTCTAGAGAACTTTTATGTCAGGTTCCTGCGGATTACTTCAGTGTAGTAATATTTTCAGACGTTTTCCCAATAAGTGTGTTGAAGCATACATCTTTACGCTGCTAATATGTCTAAATACATATGTTATCCCTTGATTTTTTTAAAAAAAATAATTGAGAGCTCTATTTATTTATGGGATTATTAAGTTCTGATGCAAATATAAATGTTGAATTAATCAGTGCAGTAAACTGATGTTTTAAAATTCCATACTTCATGCCCACACTAATTTTTAATGTTATTTTTAGTGATTGCTAATTTCTATTTGATGAACAATAACTTACTATTTACGCTATTTTTAAAATATGTTAGTTATATCAATCCAGTGGTTGTCTTGTTTTATTCAGGAATCCTTGGATATTCAATTTTCTGGGTACAGAAGTGAATGGGAGGGGAACTGATAAAAGAATAAAATATAAACATTTGCAACAAATCGTTTAAAATTAAACATAAAGGTAAACATTTAAGAAAATATTTCCAAATGAAATTTAATAGTATTTCTAATAAGTTGTACAAATATAACTACTCTACAGAAATGAATTTTTTTTTTTTTACCAGAAAGTGCAATCTCTTGGGTATAATACTAAAGTTAAATGGAACAGTGCCTTGCAGTCTTAGCCCACTGCACATAGACTGAGGCCAGATTCTTTGTAACCATTGCACACTTAAATGCTTTTTAGGTGTAGAAAATGTGTGGGAAATCCTGTTGAGTTTCAGCAGAGCATCCAGGCAGATAAAACTCTATCATTCATATGCTTTAAAATAACCAGTTGTGCCACAGTGGGTATTGTTGCCAACAAGAAGCCAGAGCAACTTTTGGCTGCTTTTTGGCTCTGCCCATCAGTCACCTTCCTGGTTTTCCCTGGCTCAGGAAGGAAGCAGCTGTTTCCTTGCCAATTGGTCCTTCCTCTCCACCTCCCACCCAACTAGGGCATCATCAGTTAGACAAAAGTACAATGTGATTGGGATCTCTGACAGTGAGCAGCAACGGGAGACTGTGGAATTGTTTCAGGAACCTCTGTGGTTAAAACTACAGCTGGAGTTGAATGCCTTGGGGATGTCAGCTAATTGCCAATGACTTGCAATTGAAAATCAGCGGAGAGTCACATAGGTAAATCAGTATTTGACTTAGGTTTTGTTAAAGGTAGAATTGTGAAATGTTCTTTTTTTTTTTGCCTTTTACAATTAAGACAAAATATGAAAATATTTAATAACAAAGTGTTTTATATTATAGTTCTTATATCATCCTTAACTAGGGAGGGAGGGAGGGAGGGAATGAGGGAGAGAGGGAGGGAAGAAGGAAGGAAGGAGGGAGGAAGGAAGGAAGGAAGGAAAGAAGGAAGGAAGGAAGGAAGGAAGGAAGGAAGGAAGGAAGGAAGGGACAAAGGGGGAAAATCTGGCAACTCTGGCTTTTAAAAGTTATTGCCTACAGAGACTTTAACAATTATGTGGAATTTTTACAACTATGAGAATAAATGGAACTGGTCAACTTTTAACAGTTTGCTCAAGAATTCAGTGAAATTATGTCGAGGGTAAGATCGTGGGCAGAGGCTTGAAATTCTCTTTCAGGTAATACATAGTATTCAAAATACCCATGTCTGCTCTTCTTCTTCAAATTCAAACTTATATATCTAACTTCCTATTGGGCACCTTGACCTGCCTCCAGAGGTACTTTAATCTCAACTTCTCTAAAACAACATTTATTGTCTTCTCGTTGAACCTGTTGTTGAATTGCCTAAATTGATGACGTCACCACTATCTAATTTCCTAAACTAGAAACCATGGGAAACATCCTTGACTCTTCCTTTTCCTTATCACATCCAGCTTAATCGCCAAGTCCTGTCTACTTCTGAAATGAAACTCAAATCTCTTCCGTTCTGTATCTCTGTTGCCACTGATGTAGCTTAAATTCTGGCTGAAGTGATCTGCCAGCCTATCTTCTTACCTTCTTTTGGCCCAGTCTTCACACTGCCTTTAATGTGATCTTTCTAAAATAGGAACTTGATTTTTCACTCTCATGCTTAAAAACTATATGCTTCCCCATTTCCTACAGTTTAAGGAATACTTTCTTTAACATAGAAGGTGTGTTTTTTGTTTGTTTTTGTTTTAATGAATTGGCCATACTCTTAGAAGTTTAATCCTCTGTTCATCCTGCCCCAATACACATCCTTCTTACTGCAAACACTAGACTACTTGATATTCTTTAAATATGCCACACACTTTCATGTGTTTGTACCTTCTGATAGATTGTTCCTTCTCCTTAAAATGCTCTTTCCTTTTCAGGCAGGCAAATGCTTTATTTTTATTTTTTTATTGCATGTGAATTTAATGATGAAGTAATGTGCTGATTATAAAAATACTTAAGCAATATTTAAACAGATATCTATATAGTAAAAACTGAAAGTCTGTCTGTTACTATGTAAAATTCATCTTCTCTTTCTGTAGGTAATTTCAATAATTCTGTATATATTGTGCAAGATGTGTTATTCCACATTTTCATGTATATATGTATATAAATTCAGGAAACCAACATGTCATTTACATCTCTCTTCTTTCTTTCCCCCATAGCTAATCATTCCCCAAATCTTACTGATTTTTTCTTCTAGAATCTTCTTTCTTCTCTACTGCCACCCTGATCTAGGATATTTCCCTCGTAGGCTTCTGAAGCTGCCTTCTGATTCCCAGTTGTCCCCTTCACCCTTGCTCTGGTTGGCTAACCACTTATTTTCCATATAGCAACCTGAGCAATTCTTGAAAAATTACAAATCTGACCCTTCCCTCTCCCAGCTTTAAAGCTTTGCAGTTGCTTCCTGGTGTCATGCTATCAACATGTATGGATTCTGGCCCCAGAGGCCCAGGGAAATTGCCCTTGCCTCTCCTCCCCTTGTTTTCTGTGCTCCACCTTCAATGGCTTGGTTGCTTGTCAAATACTTTATGTTCTCTCCTATTTTAGGTCTTTTTGCCAGATCATTTCCTTGAAGGTATAGGCAGGGGTGGGAACATCCAGCCCCATGAGCTAGGCCCTCGAAATCATTTGGTTCTGGCCCTGCCAAGGCATCAGGGGTGAGTTAATTAAATGTTTGACCAAATACAGCAGGCTAATTTTTAAGTTGATAATTTTGTATGGCCTCCGAAAGATGTTATAAATATCCAAATGGCCCTTGGCAGAAAAAGGGCTTCCCATCCCTGGATAGAGAAACGTAGAGAACTTTATTTCTGTAAACTCCTTTTTCTATAGAGGCAGTAAGTTTTAAATCAAATGTGTCTCTAAGAGTTTATACAGACAATTTACACTATTATGTTATTGTTCATAACTACAATCACAATGTAAGGACTTAGATCATGCAAGAATTATCCTTCAAAAAAACATTTTTGGGGGTATTAATATTGCTAATCTGTAAACTTTGTGCTAGAAGTCCCAAAGCACATAACATTTAGTTACAGTATAGTTTGTCATATATAACAAACGTCTGTGGCATATTTTTCTTTATTATTTTTGTTTAAAACACAATGGAAAAAATAATTAATGGTCACTAAATTTGCAGTTGTTGGATGTCAGAACCGTTAAGCATATTTAAAAGATTGATTATAATTAAGAATAACCTGTATCAGGTTACCTTCCAGTGATTCCATTTATTAGTTCAGCCAGTTATATACCTATAGCAAGAGACCACTCTTAGATATTTGGCAGTAAAATTGGGAAAGGATCAAGGCTTATGAGGGAAACAGGATTGAAATTCATTTTTTGTATGGCATGTGTATGGATGGGTAGAAAAGGTTTGAAGATCCAAGAGAGAGGTAGGCGACGGGAATAATAGAACAACAAACCAACCAGATGGTGATGTCCACCTACATTTTCTGGGTTGCATCAGGGACTAGAAGAACGAGTTGGTCTTAAAAAGGAGATCTCGAAGAATTTATTTTTATTATTTAGAACAGGAAAGGGATGGAAGATGGAACAGCTAGGCAAAGATCAGCACATTTGAATTGATTTGCTATTGCAGGACTTTAGGAGTGTGGAGGAAAGTATATGAAAAGAGAATTTGTATCTGAATGCTTCTATTTTCCAATTATTGAGGAATCTACAATATTTGAGGGTGGAGCAAGAGTAGACTTGGAAGCTTGAGTGAAATAAAGTTTTAATGTTGCCTCTTTGAGAAGGTTGATGAGGCCGTATTGGGTGCCAGGTTGCAGTTAGATCGCAGGTACAAAAGAAATGGATTGGAATGACCTAGGTTTGGGAGTTGGTTAAGTATTAGGTGTGTGAAGCAATTAAGGATTCTGCTGAAAGTGGAATTGAATGAAGGGCCAGGATCTTGGGGATGGTAAGAGAAGTCAGCAGTGGGTTATGGGAGATTACATTCAATCAGCCATGACAAAGCATACAGAGAATCTGATCTCACTGTGGAACTTTTGCATTAGCAGTTTTGCCCTTACTTTTCATGGCTAATTTTGTTTAGTTAGAAAATCAGTCCCACATCAGCATGCCTTGAGTTTCACTTATTTGATTTTTTTAAAAATAAAAGAAATTTATTTTTTAAAAATTTTTATGAAAAAAAAGGTGAGATTGCTCACTATAGCCAAGACAGTCCTTTATGCCTTCCCTAACTTGTTGTCCACGTAAAAAATGTTCTTAAAAGTTGAAATGACCTTTATATAAAAGTTATATGCTAAGTACTTGCTGTATGTCAGGCACTGTTCTAGGTGCTAAACAAACGTGATATTTCATTTACTCCTTATCATCTGAGATAAGTGCTGTTATTGTCCTCATTTTATAAATGAGGAAATAGAGGCACAGAGAGGTTAAGTAACTTGCTCAGCATTCCAGAACAGAGGTAGGCAGTATATTGTGGTTAAGAACACAGACTGTGGAGCCAGGTGGCTGTGGTAAGGATGACGGTGGTAAGGATTACATGGGTCACTATATGTAAAGTCTTTACAGTAATTTGGGGCAATTTCTGTAGATGTGTTAACTATCATTATTGTGGTGGTGGTGGTTGTCATTGTTGTTATCTTAACAACAGCAATAATGTTGTGGATTCAATAAGGAATCTTTGATCATCCTTGATTGATGATACTCCTGCTTTCACACACAGTAACATTATACTTTCTCCCCTTCGAGGCAGTCTATCCTATTATAAGGGAGAGTGTTTTGGATGTTGGAGAATCTTTTTGTTTTCATTTTTCAATTTCAGTTGACATACAATATTATATACTAGTTTTAGATATACAGCCTAGTGGTTAGACATTCATATAACTTACAAAGTGACACCATAGATAGTTATTACAATATTATTAACTATATTCCCTATCCTCTATTTTACATCCCCATGACTGTTTTTGTAACTGACAATTTTTACATCTTAATCCCATCCCCTTTTTCACCCAGGTCACCCTCCCATCGAACTACCCATCAAAATGTCCTTTGTATCTATGAGTTTCTGTCGTGTTCATTTGTTTTTTTAGATCCTACATGTAAGTGAAATCATGTGGTCTTTGCCTTTCTGTGTCTGACTTACTTCACTTAGCATAATACCCTCTAGGTCCATCCACGTTGTCACAAATGGCAAGATTTCATTCTTTTTTATGGCCGAGTAATATTTCATTGTATATATGGAATATTACCCATTTATCTATCATTAGACACTTAGATTGATTCCATATGTTGGCTATTGAAAATAATGCTGCAATGAAATAGGGGGTGCATATGTCTTTTCAAATTAGTGTTTTGGATTTCTTCAGATTAATACCTAAAAGTGGGATTGCTGGTCATTAATTTTTTGAGGAGCCTCATACTGTTTCCCATAGTGGCTGTACCATTTTAATACAATCCCACCAACAGGACATGAAGGTTCCCTTTTCGATGCTGGAGAGTCTTATACTGAGCAGACATTTCCCTCAGTAATTTTCACCATCTAATTCAAGTCCGACTCTCTGGAACATGCAGAACAAGCCTTATCTCTCTTTTTTAGATGATAGCTTCCCTTCACCAATCAGAAACACTGATTCCTCTGTAATTACCTCTTCTGAATTTGGAAAATCATGAGCAGTTTTTTAGTGCACTCCCTCTGTGAAATAGGGCTATCATTGCTAGTGCTATCAGAATTTTCACAAGATCATGATCCCTTTAAGACTGCTTTCCCTTCTGAGAAAGTAAAAGATGGTTTAGTCACATGAGGCATCGCCAATACTGTTAATAATTAGCACTGATATTTATTGAGCACTCAATATGGGCCTACACTATTTTCAGTGCTTTGCTTGTATGAGTTCATTTAATCCTCATGACAACCCTGTGAGGTAGGTGCTATGACTATTTTTATTTAACGGATGAGAAAACCAAATACATTTTCTTAAGTCTCTAATACTTTTTTTCTTTTAAACTTAGGTCCTTTTTGTCTTTTCCTTATGAACAAACTCTTTCCTTCTTCGAGATAAAGCCGATTTTCAAGCTTGCTAGTGCTGCCACTTCCATGTGGAATCAAATATGTTTATAAAAATTATGGCTTTCGTTATCATTACCATATTAGAGGAAGCTATCAGGGGATTGGGTTTTGTTCTTTTGTGTGTGCTTTTTGTTTTGTTTTTAGTAATAAGTAAAAAAATTAAAGTGGTATAAAAGTAAATCAGGTGTCACATTTTTTTAACCGATTTGCTATTTGAAGTAAGAAATCCCCAAACCACAGATTTCAGATTGTTGTTTATTTTTGTGTATGTGTGTATATACACATACATATATATACTTTGTTATATTTGAATTGTACCGTATCCTTAGGTCATCATTTCTAGGGAAACGAAAAACAACCATTTTGATTCCATCATCTCCCCAAGAAATCCTGTGAGTTAAAAATGTATCCTTATTTAGAGGAAGAGTAACAGCAGGATTTAAAGAACGATCTATAACCTTTTATTACCTAAATAATAAGAAGCTTTCCTTCTTTCTCTATAAAAAGTCTGCCCAGAGGGTAGAGATTTAAATTCATAACAATTGGGCAATCCTTGTGAAACTAGTATTTTTTTTAACTTCATAGACAAACACTTCACAATTGAGTGAGAGGACCCCAGAAGGAAAACCCCTTTGAACCCATTTTAGAGTGGGCACTTAGACTTCAGGCTTCGCAGTGTCATGTGCCAGCATTAGACATTTTGAAACAAACCACCAAAAGCAACAATTTGTTCCAAAAGGTTAGTATCATTTTTTGGAAGTTCAGTAAATATTTTCAAAATGTCTTCAAAAGTGACTTTTAGTTCTATTTGCGGCTTGTTTGGTAAAATAATTTTATAACAGAGAAGTTAGGCAGATAACATATAGTCAAGTTGTGTATATGTACAACCAATTGTTCAAGCACATGTGCACACACACACACACACACACACACACCCTCTGACCTATTTTATGAGCCTTGCTGTGTGTGCTTGGAGCCATATTTAGCTTTCCTTCCAGTTTAGATTTCCTCTTATTTTTCCCTCCTTGCTTTTCTTAGGTAGATTGGATTTTGTAAATTACACACACACACACTCGCACACGCTCACAGGTATTGTTGGCAAGAATGTTCTGTGCTTTGATTTTTTCATCAACTTTCTGAATTCCAATTGATACCCTGAAAGAGAAATAGGTTTTTGGTTCTGGTACCTAAGCTCTCTATTTCTCCTTTTGCACTTCTGCAATAAATACCTGGGGAGAGGTAAAAGTCACTCTAACAAATTCTAAGGCAGTATGATTGAAACTGGAGAACAGAGAACCTGTGGCTTTCATTTACCTGCAAAAAGGAAGTTCAGTTCTGGATCAATGCCAGAGATAGTTCTGGTTCTTTTCCAATTGCCTAAAATGGTCTTCCAAACCAAACTAATGTCTAAGACTTGGCCAGCAAGGCATGTTGTGAAAGTAGACAATGGAGAAAGAGCTTTTGTGCCCTAGCAAAGTAAAATGGTTGGTTGAGGTAACCATTCCTGTGATTCAGGCAATACCTTCCCCTTGCTTTAGGACAAAGAACAATTTTCTGTTGCAATGCCAGGAGGATTACCGGAACTCTAGTGACAAGTAGCTATTGAGTGTTGATGTCTTTTGGAAAGAAAAATATGAGCTGTTCAAGAGAGAGTGGGAGTGGGGAGATGATGAATGGATTTGGTATTTTTTTTTTTTTTTTTTTTTGGCGTGTGAGGCCTCTGTTGGATTATCATTATGAGCTCCCCATGGAGTAAAAAATGACATTGATGGTGGTTTTCTTTATGAACATTTGTTTGCTATTTGTTCTCCTTCACTGAGAATTTGGAGTTGAATCAGGATGTGTTTAAGACTTTTTGAGTGTCTTTCTCTTAATTTCTCTTCTTTTGTGTCTTCTGGAAAAAAAAAAGGTAAATAATAATAATTGCCAAATTATTTTAAGTCCATTTATATCAGTTTTCGAACTCTTAATTAAAATTCTACTCTTATCTAAGTAGTCTTTCTAAAGGCTTCATTTTACCACACTACTCGTTACCAGATATTTCTAAAAGGCAAGTTGCATGGCTACCCCTTAACTTCAGGATTAAATCAAACCATGCAGTGTGAGTGGAAGGAGATCCCTCTACCTCCACGTATCCCCTGCCTTCCACACTGTGGACTGTAGCCACACTGAGTTGCCTGAGGTTCCCCACGGCTACATGCTTCTATAGACTGGCTGTGCTTTGACAAGCTGTATCCTCTGCTTGGAACGACTCTTCCTTCCTTCTTTCTCCCTAGTCCAGTGATGGCGAACCTTTTGAGCTTGGCGTGTCAGCATTTTGAAAAACCCTAACTTAACTCTGGTGCCGTGTCACATATAGAATTTTTTTGATATTTGCAACCATAGTAAAACAAAGACTTATATTTTTGATATTTATTTTATATATTTAAATGCCATTTAACAAAGAAAAATCAACCAAAAAAATGAGTTCTCGTGTCACCTCTGACACGTGTGTCATAGGTTCGCCATCACTGCAGTCCCTACCAACCTTCCTCCCTAACTAACTCCACCCAAGGAGTGCATCTTCTGGAGAGCCTTTCCTGGTGGCCCCTGCCTCTCCAGCCCTGGTGAGTTTGATGGTGTTCTTCTGTGAAGCTGTCAACTGGCTGAATTACTTTTATATGATTTCTTGTCTCTCTGTCCTGTGTAAAACCAAAGCCTCAGCCTTTTACTTCTATCCCTGATGCCTGTGCATGGCATATTGTAGTTGCTAACATTTATTTTGAGTGGATGATTAATGGATGGGTAAATGGCATAGACTATTTTTAAGAGGAAGGAATGTAGTAAGATTCTCAGTGGAACAAATCCAGTGATGTGGCTGGACTCTGTGGTTTGCCAAGAGACTAGAAATTCATTCATTCATTAAGCAATTTTGGTTTGAGCACCTGTTATATGCCTCTCACTGTCTGGTCTCTTAGGAAATGTCAGTGTACAAAGCAAAGACTCCCACCTTGTAGAGTACTTATTCTGCCTACATGCTAACAAAGTCAAGGGAGGATGACAAACATAATACATAAGTCAATTACATAGTATATAGAGTGAGGAAAAGTGAAGAGATCAGGGTAGCTGGAGCAGAGTTATTGAAGGAAAAAAATAGTTCGCGGGGGCTTAGAGAGGTGGGCAGGAGTGGGTATTGTTGCAAAGACGATGTCGTAGGGTCTTATGTGCCATTGAATGTTGGTGGCTCTGGGTATTAGAGATGGAGAGCCATTGCAGGGATTTTGTCATAGAAGAGGCATGATCTGTCTTGGGTTTTAAAAGGAACACTCTTGCTGTGTTGACAACAGACTGTGAAGGGCAGGGGTAAGCCAGGGGATCAGTTAGGCTTTCCTGCTTCCAAGTAAGAGATGATGGTGTTTTGGATGAGGGTGATATCCAAGGGGTGTGAAGTGGTTAAATTCTAGGCATATTTTGAAGGTAAAGCCAATAGATTTTGCTGACAGATTTAAGGGAGGCATCGGAGAGACAGAAAAGTTAAGGATAATTCCAGGATTTTAGGCCTGAGCAACTGGAAGGATGGAGTTGCCATAAACTCAGAGTGGAGATCTGTGAGTGAAGTAAGTTTTTTCTCACTTTTGGCTGTGGGTGTAAGGATGAGTGGGGGGTATTAGGAGCTCAGTTTGGGGCATGTTAAATAAATGATCCTCATTAGACATTGAAGAGGCAATGTCAAGTCAGTGACTGGCTATTTGAGCCTGGAGTTTAGGAAAGAGGGCTGGGGTGGAAATACACTGATAATTGGGAGCTGGCTGCCTGTGGATGGTATTTAAAATCAAGAGAATAATACATGTGATCACTAAGGGTCACCTGACTGTATGTCTAGAATTAAAAGAACTGAATCCTGGGGACTCGCTAACATGAAGAGGTCAGGAAAAGGACACGGAGAAGGAGCAGCCAGGGAGGTAGGAAAACCCAGAGCGTGGTATCCTAGAAACGATGGGGAGCCTATGAGAGAGGATGAGCAAGTGTGTGAGCGCAGCTTTCAAATTAGATGAGGCCTGATCATTGAGCCTGGGATTTAGTAACGTGTAAGTCACAGGTCACCTTGGTGAGAGTAGGTTTAAGAGAGAATAGGATGAGCAGAACCGGAGACAGCAGATGCCTGAAGAAAGCGATGGGTTTTTGTTTTTTTAGATCCTTGAGGATAAAGAAGAACTAAAGTAAAAGATCATCCCTCTCCCCATCTTATTAATAAATTGTTACTAAGCATTTCACAATAAATATCCCATCGCATATATATGATTATAGTTTGGGGAAAAAAACCAAGGGCAAATGAAACTTTTCATCCTTCTTTCCTTCCTTCTCTCCCTCCTCCCTCCCTTCCTTTTTTTTTAAGGGAAAAAAAAATCCATAAGTAAATGTTTTTACTCCAAACATGAGTAAACTGTTAAAGCCAAAGACCTACTGATTCACTTCCTTCATGAATTCGTCTGGTTCATTTTATTCCCTTGTCACTTTTTTCTCTTGATGGCTTTTCTCCACTTCTAAATTGAAATTTAATTCCACACCCGTGACACAATTATTTCTGTAAGTTTGGCCCAGTTTCCTAACCCAGAGACATTTTCCTCTTCCGTGAGTGCTGTAATTTTTTTTTAAAGTAGTTCATTGTCCTCTTAGGTTTTATTTAGGAACAGATTTCTTTCTTATTCCTTTTTAAAATTATTGCCGAACGGCAGGAGAGGGGAGCCAGTAATGATAAGAAAGAAAGAATGCTTCCCTTCCTTCGAATTGCTCAGATTTCATTCTAATCATACAATACTGTCAGGTTCATTCTTGTGGGTTAGTCAGTCTGTCTCGGCCCTTTATAGAAGAGGACCCAGGGACCTCCATGCCATATTAGTACCCGGGAGGGAAAATGCCTCCGCCTAGAACTACACTTTCCTGATCCTGCATTTCTGTCTTTCAAGATTCCAATCCAGTGTGGCTCTCTCCGCGGCGCCTCCTCTGCTTCTCCAGCTCTAGGTATTGCTCTGAATCACTGTGCTACCTGCTGCCCATAGCCCTTACTTTTGTTGTTTACTGGAAGGATGTGTGTGTGTGTGTGTGTGTGTGTGTGTGTGTGTGTGTGTGTAGGGGAGGGGTGTATAATGTGATGGTTAAAAGCACAGCCTCTGCAGACCTGTAGAACTGCATTCCAGACCTAGCCTTCCTGTGAGCTTTGTGATTTTAAGCAAATGACTTAATCTTTGTGTGCCTTTGTCTTTTCACCTGTTAAATGGGAGTAGTTCCTACCTCAAAGCAGAAAGGATTAGAGGGGCTAAGGCTCACAAAATTATTTACCAGAAAACTGGCAACTTGAATAAATGGAAACCTGAATATACAAAATACATAATCTACATCATATGTAATATACAAATATATATCATGATAAAAATATATATAAAATATGAACTAATCCCCTACCTTTATGGCAGATTGCCGGAAAGAAAGGGACAATGGCTGTGTTTCTTTCCAAATACCAATTCTTATCTATAGAAAGAACTCAGTAGTTCTTAATGATGATGGATGGTGCTTAGGAAATAGGCAATGTTTGTTCATGGAAACTGTGGTATGCGTGTATTGCCTTGTTGCACATTGTAAGCGGTTTGAGGCCTTAGAAAATTTTCGAGACTAAAACTCTTATAATGTGCAGTCTGGGGAAGTGATATTGCAACTTTGGTGGAATATAAAGTCAATAAGCTTTCCTTTTAGTTTTCTTAACACTCATGACAATTGTTGGGGTTTTCCAACAATTACACAGTCCAGAATACAGAAATCTGCTTTAACTTGAACACAATCTATTGAATTCTTTTTTTTTAATATATTTTATTGATTTTCTACAGAGAGGAAGGGAGAGAGATAGAGAGCTAGAAACATCGATGAGAGAGAAACACCGATCAGCTGCCTCCTGCACACCCCCTACTGGGGATGTGCCCGCAACCAAGGCACATGCCCCCGACCGGAATCGAACCCGGGACCCTTCAGTCCACAGGCCGACGCTCCATCCACTGAGCCAAACCGGCTTCGGCTCTATTGAATTCTTTATAACAGGAGAGGAGCTTAGATGACATTTACTTTTAAGCAAACTTTCATAAGCCATGTATTTTAATAATGTGAAAAATATTAGAAGATAAGAACGAAATAGGCTAAAACAAATAAATTACACTTTCTAGTGATAAATGCAATATAAGTTTATTTTAGAAACTAGAAAACTCCAGTAAGCAAAAAAGCAGTACAATTTACTACGGTGCCACTGTTTACACTCCCGTGTATATTGTTCTAGGCTCTTTCCGTGACTAACTATGCATATGTAATTTTCACACACAAACAGTATTTACTGCATAGTCAGCTCCTTAAGCTGCTTTTTCCCATGTACTATACAATGAATGTTTTAAATATACTTCTGCATTATTTCACCCTCTCTTAGTTAACCAACTGTTTTTGTCTCTCGGATTGTACAATTTTTTTTTTCAGTGACAAACAGTATTCTGATGTACACCTGAACAGCTTGCCAGATTTAAAGACCAAAACGTTTCCTTGGATTAGCCAATATAAAATAGCTGGCATTTTAATTTTAATTTACTTTTGTCCATTTTAAAAATGGACAGTTTGAGTGATTTATTTGCTGGTCATATATGGAGTTCCTGTGTGTGACTGAAAAGAAAGAGCGCAGTTCTCTGCCGCCTGTGTCTCAGATTTTATGCATCCAGGACAGCCTTTTCCTCGTTGGATCCGCACTCGAGTTTTGCTCATGTCATCGGGAAACTGCTGCTCTGGGTCTTCACTCCGTGACTAGACTGAACTGTAGCTCAGGGTTAGCGACGTCGCCAGCAGGTCAGCAGTTACTGTTCTGCCATTTCAGTGGGAGACGGGCTGGAGCGTGTGGGTGGGGGGTGAGGAGAAGGAAGCCAGAGTTAGGTATTTGTCCGACAGACTAAGGGCACTGCCATTTCCATCTTTCATAGCTGTAGCAACTTGAGATCCCACACTTTCTTAGTCAAGACTTTATCGACTATTGCCTCCAGCTGCCCAGGGAAACATCTCTGAAGTCTTAACCACAAAAGTAGCATATTTCTGTTTCATGCACCTAGAAATGACAACAATTCGCTGTTACATCATGTTTAGCAATATTAGGGTTACTTAATATGGTCATCCAATGTATAGGTCTTAGAACAAAAGGAATATTAGCGATGACTTAATCCTTCATTTTTGCAATAAATATCTGGTCAATACCCAGTATGTACCAGGCACTGTGTTAGAAGCTGCTGTTACAAAGAAAAGAGAGCAAGTTCTTATCTGCTCTTGGTGAGGCACACATATAAATACGATATCAACAGTGCTTTGCAGAACTTTGTTGCAATATGTAATGACCTATATTTAAGACGGTACAGGAATCCAGAGGAAGGAAATAGCAAAGGTGTTTATAGAGGAAGTAACTCTTTAGCAGGTTGATAAGTGAAGAAGCATTCCTGTGGGAGATGAGGATGTGAAAAGTGTCCTCACAAAGTGTGCAAAAGACAGAGTGATTTCTAGGAATTTCTAGCAAACAACAATTGCAATGTTCATTTAAAACAATTCTTAAGTTTAGAAATTTTTTTTTACTAATTTAATGTTTCCTTATTTCTCTATATTTATGGGGTTTTTTTAAAACTTAATTGTTCCTTAGGAAATTAATAAATCATTTGATTCTAAAAGAGTAAATGAAATGGACATGGCTGAATAAGATGTTCTTATAACTACTTCCTATCTCAACGTTATACTTTGTTTTCTGCCTTAGATTTAATAGCTTAGCGATTATGACCGCAGATTCACAGAGATAGAAAGATGGAACAAAGGAGGTATAGTTCAAATTATCTGCTAAATTTCTCATGCTTTCAGTAATACTCCAAAATATAATCAAGGTCCCTGTGCATGTCTGTTGATCTTAGCATTGAAAAAGCCTTGAGCTGTACATTCTGAGATTTCAAACACAGTAGATTGATAGTGGAAAAGAACCAGAGGGTTTAGACTAAATAGATATGTTCCACATATAATAAGGCATGTAGTATGGTTATGTTGCTGCCATGATTTTTTTGGATAAATGAATTTGCATCAATGATAATTTTTTAAAATTTTCCATGGAATTCCACATAATAATCAATGTGAATACTTGAAAAAGATAATTTATTGGACCCCAGAGTTGAATTAAACTTCCTCAAAGAATAATAATCCCTTTATTAATTTCGAGCTTATTTTGTAAACAAGGCGTTTTTTTACATTTAGGAAGCATAATAAACAAAAATCTGGAGAGTAATAAGTGGGTGAATTTCCCCACCCTGAGGAGAGGAGAAGTGGTTGTGGGAAATTAGGGAGGGCACGGTGAGGGAGTGGGGTGAAATGGGGAGAATGCAGTGACATTGATTGGGATGGGGAAGTCAGGAGGGGCGGGAGTAGAGGTGTTTGAGTTCTGTTTAGGAGGTATCATGTCTAATATACTTGTGAGAAACCCAGAGGAAGTATCAGTTGGACATGTAAGTCCATAGCTAAGGAAGGTCTGGGGTCCAGCTAAAATTGCATTTGAGATGACCATACTGCGTTGGTCGTATAATTGAAAATACTGAAACTTTATTTGTAGTACATGTCCTTTGTTCATCAGTGACTCCATCATTATGGCCCATGCCTGTTGTGAAAATGAATGCAATCCTCTTTGGTGATTCTTCGGTTGTTCTAAATGCCTTAGCATACTAGCCCAGACCATCCCTGAAGATTCATGCTAGGCCCCTCCCCAACCTGTACCCTTTTACATCCACCATGACAAATAACTTGTAATTTCCAGAAGGCACCTTTGTTGTCCCTCCTCCATGCTTTAGAAAATGCTTTTCCTGGGCCCTGGGAACACCCATCCCAGCCTTTCCTACCTTGCTCTCTGCGAGTCATTATCTACCTAAGATACAGCTCAGGTAGGTGTTACCCTCTCAAAGGAGCCTTCCCAGAGTCCAGGCTGTGCCTCTTCCATGTACTACCCTGAGCAACCTGTATTCATCCATCCGAGCACCGATTACACTGTCTTGTGGCTGCCAATCGGTCCTTCTGTCTCTTAGAAAACACTGCTCTTACACCCAGGCAAGAGGGGCCCTTCCCTCCTCACAACCACCTCGCCTGGGTCTTGTACTTGAAAGGCCTCTCTGCTGGCCCTCAGGCTGAGCCCCTTCTCCATGAAGCAACAAGTCCGAGAAGCCAAGGGGATGTTCCCAGCTGGAGCCCAAGTGTTCCTGTGCCACACACCCTGTGGAACCAGGATCCCAAATTCCAGAATTCCCTGCCCCACATGACCCAAAGCCTGCTTCGACGGCCTGGCTTCTTTCCCAAGTTTATCCTCCTGAGGGAGAATCTTGCCCCGGAGACTACACTGTTGGGCATGAAGGATGGGGAGCGATGTCTGCGGGGTGTCTACACATGTGTGTGGGACAGGGCTGCTGGGGGGGAGAGAAGGTGCCGGGCCAGGGGTCAGGAGCCAGCCCATGCTGTCCCAGACACTGAAGAGTCTGAGATTCCTAAATCCAAAGCTCTTCCCACGCAGGTTCCTTTGAGGAACTGAAAACAGTGACACTGATGGGGAGGTGTGTGTGGGCAGCAGGTGCCCCAGTTAGGCTGGTGAGTGAAGAGAAACCTCATAGCATACAGTCTGTGGGCTCCCATTTGTTCTCCTTCCTGGGTCCTGCCACTGTTGGGATGGGCCTTTCCCTAGTGCCAGTGCTTGAGGTTGAACCATGCCTTTCCCCCGGCACCCAGCACCCAGCACCCAGCACCCCGCACAGGACCTGCACATGCACAGAGATTTGCTAAATGAAGGAATAATCCAGTCCTCCGTGGGTTCTCTGGCCTCGGGAGGAGCTGGGGGCCGTTGGACCCTCCACCGCTCCCCGCTTACTGATAGACCCATCCACTGATGGTCTGTGGAGGGAGCCCTGCCCAGGGGGTGCAGCACTGCTGTGTGGGGTTCTACAAAGGTGCCCCGCTGAAGGGCTAATGAGCCCGCACTCAGCTGCCAGGCCCTGAGCATGCTGACACAAAAGGGCCCTTTTTATGCAGGGTCGGATCTGCCCTGCGGAGATATCTTTCATTTTCTACAGAGACGTAGGCTTTTGCTAAGTCAGAAGGGGTGTTTTAGGGCGAGTGGGGGCTTGTCATTCAAAGGTATGCTAAGCGTCCAGGGTTGTGGGAGGGTAGGAGGACATTTGGGTACCCAGTTCCAAATTCTCTTTTACTATTAAGTTCTTGAGATGCTTAAGTTATAAGTGTTCCAAGTGTCGGAATATTTTCAACTATTGCCTCCATACCTGCAGCTCCTCCTCCCCTCTTCCCCCCAAAAACTCAGGAAACTATTGAACGGAGTCACATCTGTCCATGCCATTCCCAGCGCTCCCGGCCTCTCCCAATTAGCACCTGCTGCCTCCTCACAGATTGGTCCCTGGGTATCTGAAGCCATCACTGTTTCCAGACTCCTCTGCCTGCCTTCTGATCAGGTGAATTGAAATCGTGTGTAGCAGGGAGGGGTGCTGGGTGACAACCTTGAACCTTGACTCAGTCCCGTGTGTCCTGATGACAACTCCCGAGTAGGGCTCTCCACGGGGAAGCGGCAAGCCTGGCGGGAGGGAGCCTGGCATTCCAGGGAGACTTAGCGGTATTAGCGCTGGGGAAAGGGCGCATTCTTCTCCTGCGGCCTGCTAACAATCACAGTCGTGCTCCCTCCTTCCTGGATTTCTTTTCGTTGGAGTGCCTTTAGGAACCCGAGGTCTATCCTAGTCCTTGACGCTGAGAGAAGAGGGCGTGCTTGTTTGGTACTGAGCCATCAGCACAGCCGTGAGCTCAGACCGTCGGCCGGTGGCGTAAGATTTGAAATAGATCCTAAGGCTGAAGACTTGAAGTCCCCCCTCTTCCTATTTTCAAAATGATGGGAATTGAAATTGTTTCATAATAAGATTACGAGTTACTTCTGTGGACTTAATACACCACCTAACAAGAAGTCTTAGCCAGAGTGGACTGAGTCTCATCCGACAGATAAGTGAAAAGCCAGAACTATGTTTTCGCCTACAGGTAAGGCTACTTTTCAGACCGCAGGGCCGTGGATGTCCCTACGTAGGGTTGGAAGATGCAGAGCAGCTCTTTCCAAGAGAAGCCCAATCTCATGTTGAAGTCTTCACCTTGTAGAGGCAGTGAACTCTGGCTCCATGGGGTTACCTCCTGGGGTCTTCTTACTTTGTTTTGTGTCTAATGCTGTGTTGCATTCTGATGGAATGAAGGCTGCAGGTTGCCCTCAGAGTGTGTGGCCCGTTTCAGCCTCTTGTGCCATTCTAGAAGCAGTGAGCAGATGTAGGGCAAGGTCCATGTGTGAGCATCGCAGAAAACATTAGAGGAAGACCCTCCAAGGGAAAAGCTCTGGGTGGGGAGATTGCTGGCTGCTTTTATTTTTTTGTGTGATTTTCCGTGTTTACCCAATATTTCTATAATGGATTTGGGTTGCATTTATAATCATACTAGAGGCCTGGTGCATGAATTTGTGCATGGGTGGGGTCCCTCCGCCTGGCCGGCGATTGGGGCCGATCAGAGCTGTCTCACCCAGTCCCTATCAGGGCCGATCGGGGCCGGTGGCCGGGGAGGGACCAAGGGAGGGCTCCAGGGCCTGTCTGGCCCCGTCTCGCCCCATCCGGATCAGCCAGACCCCAGCAGCAAGCTAACCTACCAGTCGGAGCATTTGCCCCCTGGTGGTCAGTGCACATCATAGTGACTGGTTGATGGACTGCTCAGTTGGACACTTTTATATAGAGAGATTTTAAAAATATTTTAAAAGAGAATCTACTTGAAGAAACTGAGAGAAACTTGTGTTAAATGAAGTTAAAACAGGAAAGGGAAGGAAAAGAAGGAGGAGAGAGGGAAGGAGAGGGAAAGAAGGAAGAAAAAACTCTCATGGAAGTATTTGGGATGCTGAATTGATCACTATCCTCATTTTTCATCTTGTTTTCTCACTCTCGAAACTGGACATTCATTTATTATTCAGTACTAAAAGGGAGGAAGAAGAAAACATTTATTAAGCATTGACTTAACTTGTACGGATGGAGAATAATCCTTGCTGCCCTCAAGGCAGCTCATCTAAGTGTGGCAGACATACTCATACATACATTGATTCAACTTCCAGCTTTTCAGTCTGTCCATGTGCCAGGCACTGTGCTAGGTTCTGCAATCTACAGATAACTACAGAGAGGCTACTGCCCTGACGGTGGCTGATAGTAGAGTGGAAAGAAAAGAAATTTAAACTCATGATTACAGTATAGTCAGTAAGTGTACAATAGGAGCAGGCACAGAGGAGCACAGAGGAGAGGCCCAGAGGCACTGAGCCCTGGCTTCGGAGAACTAAGGGTGGATTCACAGAAGGAAGTGATGCCTGAGCAGCATCTTGCTGGACAAGGATAGCCAGGGAGAGAGGGCAGTGGCTGTCAGGCGCTGGAGCTAATACAAGAGCAGGAGGCAGGCAGGAGAGTGCCTGGGCTTCTGGGAACTGTAAGGCATCCCGTAGGGCTGCAGCCTGTGGGGGGCGGGCAGCCAGCTGAAAGGAGTCCTCAAGGCCAGGTCGTGGGAGGTCGTGTACAGGCTGTGCTGAAGACTGAGTTCCTCCTGAAGCAGCGGGAAGCCACGGCAGGGTTGTCAAGGAGATTAGCATTATGGAACCTTCCCTTTAGCAGTACAGGCAGACACTTTAGGAGGCAGAGGCGGTAATCTGGGCTAGAAACTACGTCTCAGCTAAGAGAGCAACGGGGAAAATGCTGAGAAAGAGCCAGAATCAAAGAATATCAAGGAGATGGATGGAAAGAACTTGGAGGGGCTGTGGGATGGGGCTTGAAGGAGGAGTCGGGATGGCCCACGTCGGGATTCCTGGCTTGGACAACTAGGTGGATGGTAGCATTCTCTGAGCGGGTGGAATATGATGAACTGCAGTTGGAGCATATAGAACTTATGGTGCCCATAAGACTCTGTCAGAACCCTAAGAGTGATTGAGAATGTTGACCGAGGGTTCAAGGAAGAGACCTGGACTCATGAGTTATTTGGACCCTGGCCGGTTTGGCTCAGTGGATAGAGCATCAGCCCGCAGACCAAAGGGTCCTGGGTTTGATTCAGGACAAGGGCATGTACCTTGGTTGTGGGAGGCAATCAGTCGATGTGTCTCTCTCACATCGATGTTTCTCTCTCCCTGTCTCTCTCCCTCCCTTCACTCACTCTAAAAATCAATGGGAAAATATCCTTGAGTGAAGATTAACAAAACAAACCAAAAAAAGAGTTATTTGGGAGTTATTACAGGAGGCTGCAGTTGAGCCCATTGATGATGGAAGAGATTATTCAGAAGGCGCGAGAAGAATACAAAAGACCATGAGGAACATGAATATGTAAGAGGCGGCCGAGAAAAGGGAGCCTAGCCTGCCAAAGAGACCCAGAGGTGTTCAGAGAGGTAGGGCAAAGCCAGGGACGTCAGGAAAGGAGAACCAGGTGTGTACGGAATCCTTGCCCACGCTCACTATCATGTCTGCAACCCACAGAAGAAAGGGCAGATGACAAGTGGCCCAAATGCCCAGGCCACCTGGGTGTGCCTCCAACAAGTTTCTCTGGACATAAACCTCTACTGAGGTCTCATTCCAGAACACCTGGTAATACAAGTTTCTTGTTGCTTAACTGAGAACATTACCTCCCCAGACAGAATCAGGCTTCCATTTGTAAAGAGCCTGAGGAAAGGGTTTGGGGGTAGGCAGATGACAGAGTTGGCCATGTGGAGTAGCCAAGGGAAGGGGGACTGTCAGGGAAGGAGGACTGGTCACTATCAGCCCAGTACCCTACTGTGTGCAGGGTACTCCCAGGTCAGTGCTTCAGAGACGTCCAGGAAGATAATGAATGAAACTGTGTTGCCAAAGCAACAGGGAGTCCGCCTGTGAACCTGGAGGTGGTTTGGGGGGAGGCCAGATTGCTGTGCGTGTCCAAAAGAGAATGGGGGGGGGGAGTGGAGACAGGGAGGGGACACTAGTCTTTGGAGGATTTGACCCTGAGTGTGAGGAGTGAGCCAGGGTTGCAGCCAGAGGGCAACGTCGGGGTGAGGGAGGTGTCAGGAGGAAGGGCCTCAGGAAGGGGTTGACAGGCTCATGTTCTCAAGGTGAAGTGTCAGATGAGAGCAAGAGGGTGACAATCCAGGTACAATGATACGTGGTGGAGAGCGGGCTCTGGGCAGGTATGTGTTGTAGAAAAGGAGAAGTGAGGATGGGAAACGGTGCTCATGAGTTCTCCGACGGAAAAGGCAGCAAGTGAAGGGACCATTCTTCCTTCTCTGAAGCAGGAGGCAAGACGTAGAGATTGTCAGGTAGGGACTTAGGGAAATAAGCAAATAAGGCCTAAAACAGCAGTGCTGACAGACTGGCTAAGAGCCCCACTGCGGATGCGGACAGCCCGTGCACTCACATCCTGGTCTGCCACTCACTAGCCATGTCACTGTGGGCAAGTTACACAACCTCTCTGTGCCTTCATTTTCTCATCTATAAAATGAGGATAATAACAGAACCTGTTACCTGGAGTTATTGGGAGAATTAAATGAGCTAATTCGTGTAGAACTTACAACAGTGCCTAGCACAAAGAAGTGCTCCATAAGCCATAATAATTACCATTAAAAAGTGAGGGCAAATGCAGTCTGGGGTCATGTAAACACCCAGGTGTAAGTGGTTGACGGAGGGTTACGAAAGCACAGCCAGGAATGCACTGTGTTCCTCCCGGATGGAAGGAATCAAGGATGTCCTCAGAGAGCAGACACAGGGTCACAGAGAGGCCGGTTCACGTTGAACAAACACTGTGGGCACAGGCCGGGGCCGTCGAGAACCCTCCATGCTGTGGAGGAGTGTGCTCTCCTAGGGCTTGAGAGGGGCACGAGGGCAGCCAGTGTGCAGAAGTCAGAAGTCTCCTCCCCTCAGTGAGGGAGGACGGGCGGGCTCCTGCAGGGGAGCAGTGAGCCGGGCTGGGCAGGGCGGTGAATGCTCCGTGCTCGAGTTTCCTCCGTAGGACGGGAAGATGGGAAGCAGAGCAGCGAGGGATCTGCTCTGCCTCACAGTGCTCTTGCCGGTGAGGGTAGCTGATGATGATCATGATGGTGATGCTAAATCTATGGAGTGTATGCCAGGGACACTGTAAAGGCTCTACATATTGCTCACTCCTCACAACTACCCTGTGAGAGCGGTCCTGTTATTTTCACCATTTCTCAGATGAGCAACAAGGACACACAGATTAAGTGACTTGAGGAGGCCACACAGCTGGTGAAGCAGGGAGATCTGACTGTGGAGCCAGCCGGTGACCACCACATTGTCACCTCCTCTCCCATAGGGCGTGGCTCAGAGGAGAGGGAGACAGGTGGAGGGGTGATGATCTCAGCAAAGCCTGTGGCATATTTTCTGTCTTAGTAAAGGAGAGTTTGGCTGTCAGGATAGATCGCCTGCAAAGAGCTCCAGTGAATGGTGGATGTGCCTCAGTTTTCTCATCTGTAAAATGAGCCTAATAACAGAAACCTGTTACTTGGAGTTATTGGGAGAAGAACTGTCAAAGACTCGCCCATTATTCCCTGTGCCTGTGTTCTGGCTTCTCTTGTAAGCGCCTCTACAACAGGGGTCATCTGATTGATTGTTGTTTCCCGAAGCGCCGTCCACAGAGGAGTGCTGGAACAGACACTCAGTGAGTGAACACCCTTCTGGGCGAGAATATGCCGTAAGTCAGAGGTTCTCAACCTGTGGGTCGTGATCCCTTTGGGGGTTGAATGACCCTTTCACAGGGGTCGCCTAAGACCATCAGAAAACACATATATAATTACATATTGTTTTTGTGATTAATCACTATGCTTTAATTATGTTCAATTTGTAACAATGAAAATACATGCTGCATATCAGATATTTACATTACGATTCATAACAGTAGCAAAATTACAGTTATGAAGTAGCAACGAAAATAATTTTATGGTTGGAGGTCACCACAACATGAAGAACTGTATTAAAGGGTCGCGGCATTAGGAAGGTTGAGAACCACTGCCGTAAGCGGTCATCTCATTACTGTTTTCGCTCCATCCAGCAGCCCTCCCAGAACCCAGCTGCCAGCGAGGGCGTATGGCTAGATTCACAGGGCTGGAAGTTGTCAGGCAGTAGTACCATCTCTGTTTATCTGTCTGGAAACACACTGTAAGCATTATATAGGGGCTTTGTGCATCTTTCTGCCCTCTGAAAAATTCTTACAGTTCTTAGAGTTACTCTTCTGTGACTCCAGCTGACATGGCAAGTCCAAGGCCCAGCGCCTCCGGACCCACCCAGTCCCTGTGTGCAGACAAGTTCTCAAGTGGATAATCATTACTATAGGCTGGGTCACTTGTCCCTCCTCGGTTCATTTCGAGGCTGAGAGGGGTGTGGTGAGGGGCACCGCCTGGGCAGGGAGACAGCTGCTGTTCCAGTGCCCATGTCCTCCGTGGTTAGTGAAGCTGGAGATCTTGGCTGTAACCCCTTCTTCCCTCAGACCCAGTCAGAGTCCAGGTTCTGAGGACTCCTTCCTCTCAGTGTCCAGCTTGATCTTGGTGGCCAGGTTCTCAGCACCATGAGCCCTGCAGCAGCGGCTATTCTCCCCCTAGAGCCGGTCTTCCCTTCCTGTTTCATCTTGTCTCCTGTGAAGACTCTTATTGGTCTACTTATTTCTCCAAAGCCTTCAGCAGATGTTCCCTAATTCGTCATATCCATAGTTGGCTCCCAGGCCATTGAGCCTGAGACTGATCACTGTCTCCAACTTGATTTCCCATATTGAGTGAGAATACTCTTCCTCTCCCACCAGGTGTGCCTTTCCCAGTCACACCAGTCACTTCCTCCTACCCTCCTGGTCCTCCTTTCACCCTGACATCTCACCCACCCCGTAGGCCTCCTTGCTCTAGACCTCCGTCACTGCCCTCTCCTCTGAACGACCCCTTTGAGTCCTGATTCTCCCATTAAATTGCTGGTTTGTGGAAAGCAGCTCTCTGCTGGGTATTTCTCAAATCTGTACAGAGCCAAGCACATATTAAACACTTGGGTAACTTAATAACAGTGATTAATCACTGACTTATGATCTCTTGGCCTTAGTTTTTTTAAAACTTTTAAAATTTGTTTTGAATTTTTTAGAACATTCCGTGTAAGCCCTCTGACTATGATAAGTGAATACTTGTTAGAGGCAAAGCCAAGCAAAAGGTATTAACTCCTAATCCTGTTAAAGACTTTCCCATTATTCCCTGTGCCTGTCTCCTGACTTCTCTTTTAAGCACCAGGAGCAAAACCTAATAGATTTTGGTTATTTACATCTGAGTCTAAACATTGTTCTACCAGTCATTGACTGGCTTTAATTTGTGTATGGTTTACATAACTATTATTGTGATAATTGAATAGTTCCTGAGGCGTGTACTCTTGGCAGGAAAAAAAGAGGAAAATAGCTGAGCAATATAATGTGGACAGAGAGCATAATCTGGTAAATTGAAAAAAATAAAAAATTTTACAGTGTAGTAAAAATATCATATTGTGAAGGCTACATGATGTCAAATGTCTGGCAAAATCTGGGGAAGAAAAAATATTAAGCATTAAATAGAGGCAGAGTTCCACTTTGTGAGATCTTAGTGAGTATCCTCGATGTCCCTGGGAAGGGATGAAAAAGTAATTGTGTTTATTAAGTCTTCATGGATTCTCTCCCACATGCCCAATGGAAGGCCATGTCTCACGACCATGTGTGTGTTTTCTCTGCTGACTCAGCTTTCTTCCACCACTTTCCAACACCACCACCAAATACACTCCAACACATGCTATGACTTTGTGCATTGTTTTTAATTTAAATTTTTTATTGTTTAAAGTATTACATGAGTCTCCTTTTTCCCCCATTGACCTCTCCCCCGCCACCCCTGCCCCCAAGCACAAGCCCTCACCCCCCTACTATCTGTGTCCATTGGTTTTGCTCATATGCATGCATTCAAGTCCTTTGGTTGATCTCTTACCTCCTCTCCCCCCGCCTTCCTTCATAGGTGGTACAGTCTGTTCGATGCTTCTTTATCTCTGGTTCTATTTTTGTTCATCAGTTTATGTTGTTCATTAAATTCCACAAATGAGTGAGATCATGTGATACTTATCTTTGTCTGACTGGCTTAGCATAATTCTCTCCAGGTCCACCCATGCTGTTGCAAATGGTAAGAGTTCCTTCTTTTTTTACCACAGCGTAGTATTCCATTGTGTAGATGTACCACAGTTTTCTAATCCACTCGTCTGCTGATGGGCACTTAGGCTGTTTCCAAATCTTAGCTATTGTAAATTGTGCTGCTATGAACATAGGGGTGCACATATCCTTTCTGATTGGTGTTTCTGATTTCTTGGGATACATTCCTAGAAGTGAGATTACTGGGTCAAATGGGAATTCCATTTTTAATTGACTTTGTCCATTTAACATGAAAATCAGGGCAGGAGAAGATTACGCGATAATGGTGTTTTCAGGAAAGGCGGTGAGTTACACTGGACTGAACGCAGCGTGTCCCTCCTAGTTGTTTACACGGCTGCTTTCTTCTGTCTGATGTTTGCAGGGAAGGCTTGGTTTGAAAAGACTTAGGAATTCTTTCAGCACAACGTTTGTTGGGAAAATGAATTACAAGTAGTTCATTTCATGCTGTGCCCTTTGCCATTGCCGTTTATAGCTATTCTGTTTATTCACTCTGGGAGAAACATTCTGCAGGTTGATGAATGTGCTTTATAAGAGAATATAAGAGCTCCGCAATTTGTTTTGATTCACAGCTAGCAGGTGCCATCATTTGGAATTGGTTTGGGCAGTAGCTTGGTTATATAGATATTAGATACATGAAATGAAACATTTGTAAATTAATTTCATCAGTAAGAATAGAGGAGCTTTACGCTGACTACAAGAGCACCGTAGTTCTCTTTTTATAGCTTCTGAGCAAACAAATGTGTAACTGACCATGTGTCTGAACATATGTGTGTATAGGTGTCCTCCGCCGAGCAAATACTTAACGTGAGGATTTTCTGCATTTCATAGAGAGTCTCTGCAGGTATTTTAAGGAAATAAATCTAAGCCTATGCTTTTTTAACACAACGGAAATGTTTTCTGGTCTGAAAAATATAGGCATTTTACTTTGGAAACTACGTCAAGGATGTCTTCCCTTTGGTTTATTTTTGCTGCTTCTATTTCAGCCTTGGAAAATAAGCCATCCCGTTTTCAAGCCTTAGATTTTTCCTGCTGTTCTGTGCCGGACCCTGGGAGGACTGCAAAATCCTTACTCCCCGGCAAACTGTTCACAAGGCTGCCGCTTTCCTAAGAATGGCTTTCCAGGTTTTCACGAATCCATGTACATTTTCACAAACGTGTTTTTATTTAGGCAGAGGATGGGACAGGGACTTATGATCATAGATGGAATGTGCAATCCAGAGTGTGTAATCTCTTAAGTAGCATCCTAAACCTTGGGCTGCCTCTGGGTAAATCCTTACAGGGCAAGAGCCATGATCTCAGAGCACACCATGAACATGTGCAAGACTCCTGCATGCACTGGGTCTCTTTCAGCAAGCAGCCAGGCAGTGGCCCTCATCCTCTCATCTCAACCTGGTTTCCTGGGAAAGTCCTGCCCAGTGTCCCTCATAAGTAAAGTTTTCCATGACTCCCACTGGCTGACTTGGGCAGTTTCTCCTCCAAGAACCCAGAGTAAAACACATGTCAGGTTGTATTGTAGCTGTCTCCACATCTGTCCCCTGTTGACGTGACTTTTTATTTTCAATAACAGTTTATATTCAGTGTTATTTTGTGTTAGTTTCAGGTGTACAGCACCGTGGCTAGACAGTCATTTACAAAATGTTCTCCCCAGTATTTCCAGTACCCACTTGGCACCATCCATAGTTATTACAATATTATTGCCTGGGGTGATGAACACAATACAATATATAGATGACGTATTATAGAACTGTACACAAATGAAACCTATATAATTTTATTAACTAATGTCACCCCCGTGCATTTAATTAAAAATAACAATATTATTGACTATATTCCCTAGGCTGTACTTTATATCCTGTGACTATTCTGTAACTACCCATTCATACTTCTTAATCCCTTTGATGTGACTTCTTTGAAGACTAGGATCTGTTTTGCCTTTTTGGCTCCAGGACCTTTGCCTGACATGCAATGCTCAATACGTGTTTGTTGAATGAATGAAAGAGTTTTGTTTTTTGGTTTTTTTTAAATTAAATCTTTATTGTTCAGATTACATTTGTTCCTCTTTCCCCCCCCCATAACTCCCCTCCTTCCAGTTCCCGCCCCACCCTCCGCCCTCACTCCCCACCCACTGTCCTCATCCATAGGTGCACGATTTTTGTCCAGTCTCTTCCCGCATCTCCCATTCCCCTTTCCCCCCCAAGAATAGTCAGTCCATTCCCTTTCTATGTCCCTGATTCATTATAATCACCAGTTCATTCTGTACATCAGATTATTTATTCACTTGATTCTTAGATTCACTTGATAGATGCATGTTTGTTGTTCACAATTTGTATCTTTACCTTTTTCTTCTTCCTCTTCTTAAAGGATACCGTTCAGCATTTCGTATAATACTGGTTTAGTGGTGATGAACTCCTTTAGCTTTTCCTTATCTGTGAAGCTCTTTATCTGACCTTCAATTCTGAATGATAGCTTTGCTGGATAAAGTACTCTTGGTTGTAGGTTCTTGGTATTCAGCACTTTGAATATTTCTTGCCATTCCCTTCTGGCCTGCAAAGTTTCTGTTGAGAAATCAGCTGACAGTCGTATGGGTATTCCCTTGTAGGTAATTGAGTCTCTTTCTCTTGCTGCTTTTAAGATTCTCTCTTTGTCTTTTGCTCTTGGCATTTTAATTATGATGTGTCTTGGTGTGGTCCTCTTTGGATTCCTTTTTTTGGGGTTCTCTGCGCTTCTTGGACCTGTAAGTCCATTTCTTTCACCAGGTGGGGGAAGTTTTCTGCCATTATTTCTTCAAATAGGTTTTCAATATCTTGCTGTCTCTCATCTTCTGGCACCCCAATAATTCTGATATTAGTGCGCTTGAAGCTGTCCCAGAGGCTCCTTACACTATCTTCGTATTTTCGGATTCTTTTTTCATTTTGCTTTTCCAGTTGGGTGTTTTTTGCTTTCAAATCTTTGGTTTGATTCTTGTGCTCCTCTGGTCTGCTATTGGGTATAATATTCTTTATTTCAGTCCGTGTATGCTTACTTTCTAATTTCTTTATCGTAGCATCGAGGGTCTCATTAGTTTTCATGAGGCTCTGCTCAAGTTTATTGCAAGCCCTCAAAATTGCGATTTTTAACTCCATATCCTCCATTTCTGTCATGTTTTTTTGTCTCCGCATCTTTTATGCTTTCTTGGTGCACCCCCTTGTGGTCTTTGTGCACAGTCTTGTTCTAGTTAAGCCTTAATTGTTGTAGTTAATACTAGAGGGATTTGACCACCAGGCCGACTGGCTGTGAGAATCAGCTGTGGGAAAACTTCAGTCCTCTGGGGAGGTGCTAATCTAGCCTTTGCCTGAGGCGATCCAGCAAATGGCTGTGCGCAGGGCTTGGGCGGGGCGGGCTCAACAGGGCGGGTGGAGGGAGCAGCTATGGCTGCTCTCAGTCCGTCCCCAGGGGCTCCGCCTCTCTGTCCCAGCAACTGCTGCAAACCTCGGAGGGACCGTAGCCAGACAGTCCCGCTTCTCCCGTTTGAGTCTGGGTCCCTAGAGACTCACTCGGATCTGTAGCCCAGAGTCTGAGACTCCCTCCTGTTTGAAAACGACAACCGCGCCCTCAGCCACCAGCCCGCTTTGCGCGCGCACCACCGTACCTTTAAATTTTCCACACTGCGCCTCTTCTGAGCCTCGTAATGCTGTTGTTTTTCCTTCTAGTTGAAGAGTCTCTCCTCAGCCAGCCTTCCTGTGGTTCTGGTTGATGTCCGTTCCGTTCCGTCTTTTAGTTTATTTTTGAAGTGGTTGTTTGCGGCAGCAGTCTCCCGTGTTTACCTATGCCGCCATCTTCCCAATACGTGTTTGTTGAATGAATGAAAGAGTGAATGAATTTGCTGGCAGATAATGAAAATGAACTCAGGAGAGCATAATTTAGCCATATTTGATTCACATTCAGCTCTGACCAAGGCCAAATCATTTTTTAATTGCTTAATTGCTTTCTTTATTGGGAAATGTTCTAGGAAACGTTGCCATGTGTAGCCTGAATGGCATGAACATTTGAATATGGCTATCTTGTGGACGATCAATTCCCGGAGGGCAAGTTGCACTCACAATGATCAGATAATTAATGAGTCTCCTCCTCATTTCAAGGAGGATCTGAGGTGAGACTCTACCCAAGAAACTTGGCAATGGCACCAAACCAGAAGCACTGCCTAATGGAGTCAGCAAAATTCGTGGTAGGAGAGAAGTGGGTGAGAGGCCAAGGTCACAGAGTTGGTAGCAGAGATGGACATAAAGCCCAAACCTTCAGAGGCCCGTTCCAGTGTTCTTCCCGGGAGTGCTGGTTGCTCTGCTTCATCAGTGTTTAATGAAGTGTTTGTTTTTATGGGAAGACCAGCAAGGACTCATGGCTAGTGTCCCTCAGCTCTTGCATCTACAGGTTGGCCTACTCACTTGGGCAATTAGGTAATTAGCCATTGCCCTCTCATTTGGCCTTGCATGAGGAGCAGACTCATCTGTGGCAAATTAAAAGTACTAACTTCTATGGCACTAGCTGGCAAGGAATTCGAGGTTAAAAGGGTTGCTGCTGAGCAACTCAAATATGGCCCCCAGGTACAATATATCTAAAAGTTTTGGTAACTGTTGAGTTTTTAAAATCTCCCCCTACCATCTTGTAAATTCAGAAATGCCCCCTAGGTTGAGACTCACTGATGTAGAACACGTTTTGCAGGAAATAGTTATGTGAATTAGTATGGTTGGCTAACCTTTCGATTGCATTTACAAATTGGAAAAAAAAATGCACTGCAATATTTATTAGACAGTCTTTCAGTTTTTTGTCAGATAACTAGGAGAGAGTGTGTGGTACGGGGAAAGAGTCAGACTATGCTCAGATCTCAACCTTGCCACCTCCAACTTGACCCCAGGCCAGCCGTGGGCAAACTACGGCCCGCGGGCCGGATCCGGCCCTTTTGAAATGAATAAAACTAAAAAAAAAAAGACCGTACCCTTTTATGTAATGATGTTTACTTTGAATTTATATTAGTTCACACAAACACTCCATCCATGCTTTTGTTCCGGCCCTCCGTCCAGTTTAAGAACCCATTGTGGCCCTCGAGTCAAAAAGTTTGCCCACCCCTGCCCCAGGCAGATTATCCCAAGGCAGAGCCTCACCCCTACACTTAATGAAGAGGCTACAGTAGACCCTCGCTACTCTGTAGTGATCTATTTAAGCTCTCTGAAAATCCCCAGTCACAAAAATAAAAATGTTTGCACCAGCTCCTAACCTACCTCCCAATCCACATTTCCTTTGAGACTCATGTTTCTCATGTATATCATTTAGCTCATATCTGCTTTTCCACTTTCATTACCGTCTTATATCTCATTCTACGGCTCATCGTTGGCCTGTTGGTCCTCAGAGCCATTCCTTACTCTTCTTCTGTTCTGTATCGCAGGGCAGTCACCCCTTATAGGATGCATTTCTCAGGCTCCTGTGTCAGAAGGAAGCCATGGGGTAGAGGGGGTGAGGGAGAATCCAGGTGTTGTCCCCACTCTCTCTGTCTTGGGTGGTGTCTCCAACAGTGACTGTCTTCTCCATGCCTCCAAACATACCCCTCCTTCTGTAGTCTTAACTTCCGCCAGTCAACCCTCTCCAAGATGTTCTGGACCCAAGAGATACCTTCAGCTTTTTCTTTCTTTCTCAATTACAGTGGACATTCAATATTATTTTATCAGCCCCTCCTCTTGGTGTGCCTCTAGATAGTGGCTTCCTGCTGATGTTAACCTCTGCATTGCGTCACCATCTCTTGCTTAGCTTTTCAGCTCACCCGTCACTTTTATAACTAATTCCATGTATTAAGTTCCCTCTAACACACCCAGAATGGTATCTGTTATCCCCACTGGACCCTGACACCTCTTTTGAAGTGACAAAACATCTTTATTGCCTTTACTGGTCAGAGTAGCTTAGATGATCCCACGCCTGTGAAGCATGCTGAAAATACTAATTTCCCAAGACCCACCATGCAGAGGTGGTGATTTAGTTGTTTTTGGTGCATGGCCCAGCATTGGTATAGAAAACAGCAAAGCCAGGCTGGGTGCTGGGGGATCCCCTCTGTTCACTTGCCAACTAAGGGCTTCACTTCTACAAACTAGCCTCACAGCAAGAGCCTTGGCAAAATTTAAAATGTCTACATCCCATGGATACTATAGGACAGTCCATTATAAGTGTCAAAACAGCACAAGCTAAAATGGAACAATGTCAAGGGATCACTTGCAGAATTAAATGAGATCATGTATTTGATAGCATCTCACACATAGTTGTTACTTAATAAATGATAGTATCTCCCCTTCCCTCAAATTTAATGAAAGCATAGAAATGTAGAAAGTTAGGAAATACTGTTCATTATTTCTTTCTGAAGCTAACAGAATCCAGATACTAAATACCAGAAAGAATAGATAAGCAATAAAACATTTTAAAAAATTCCTTTCTTGGCATATATTAATGTTAGCTGAGCTGGTGTCTCAACAGTCTAACCTTATGACACCGTAAGTTGGCTCTCTTTAATGTTAAAAATAATTTAAGAAAATAAGTTCATACTGGGAGTCTCGTGTTAGGTTACATAGAAATACATTTCCCAAGGAGACCTGAGTCTTATGGTTATGCCCTTACTTGGCCACTAGGATTTCTGCATTCCAGGCACTTGCCAGAGACTATAACTCTCAGTGTTCTCCCACCCAACTCTTATCAAAAGTTGGTTATGAGAAAAAATATTCATGAAAGACTGCCTGAAGGCTATGAATTCTATCTAGATTGCCTAAATATTATTTGTGGCTTAAGTCAACTCATCAGATCTCTATGCAATAACTTCTTTTCAGTTTCCCTTTACAGGGCAGTATTAATGGAAAAAAAGACATATATCCTTATGGAATTTTTTAACTGTTAAAAGGGAATTTTTTTCATAGGTTTCTAGACAGAGAAAACCAGTACGTTACCAATGCAGGAACATCAGACTAGCTTGAAACTACTCATCTGTAAGCTAAGAAGCAAAAAGACAGCAATACCATATTAATAGAGAGATACAAGGAAAGGACTATGAGCTAAGAATCCTGTACTGGCCAAGAGATCTAGTTATATATGAGAAAAAAAAAGAAAGACATTGTACTAACATTGCACATGGACATGGAGTGACTCAGAGTGGACCACCCATGTGCTGGACCATCCATGTTCTAAGAAAACTATTGAGAAGTGTTCCAACCAAATGAAAATTGATTCAGAACAAAAGTGTCAGGGTAGGGGAAGATGAAGAGCCAAAGAAACAATGATGAGCAAAGAACCTTATAAAACTTATGGTCAAATGGTGGTAATGTGACTGTGAACTATAAATTGTTCATTAAGATTTCTTGAAACAGCAGAGTCATGTCAACTCAGAGGAGCTATTTCGAAGTTTGGAGAGGAGCAGCCAGTGAGAGTAAAAATATTTTAATTATTTTCTCTTGTGAACAAGAAGAGCGAATAGATGGCAGGGGTTGGGCTCCCTGGACGCAAGCACTGGGATAGATTTTTGAGTGCAAATGTTTATTAGGGGTTAGCACCTATATTTTGAGTTGACTGTGTCCCCAAAATGATATGTTGAAGTCCTAATCCCCCACCTATGAAACATGACTTTATTTGGAAATAGTCTTTGTAGATGTAATCAAGTTAGGATGAGGTCATTAAGGTGGGTCCTAATCTCATATGACTGATGTCCTTATACGAAAAGGAGAAAGTCATTTGAAGACAGACACACCAGGAGAACTTAGTGTGACAACAGAAACAAAGATAGGAGTAACATCGCCACAAGCGAAGGAATGCCACCAACAGAAGCTAGAAAGAGGCAAAGAAGGATTCTATGCAGAGGTTGAGGAGGAACATGGTTTTGGACTTCCAGCCCCAGAACTGTGAGGAAGTAACTTTCATTTTTTTAAGCCACAGAGTTTGGAGGCTAATGAGCTTAAACCTGTGAAAGGAGGAGGCAGGAAGCATGGCTGGGCAAGCAGAGGGAGAAGGCAAACTCTGTGCGGGACCCACACATCTGGGGCCAGCTTGGTGGGGAGCTGCCCCATCATACAGTCACAGCATGTGGGCTGCCCCAGGGAGGCTGCGACCTGGGTGAGGTGGCTCTCAGCAGAGGCAGACCCTGAAGGAGCTGAGAGCTGGAGGTGTCTGCGGGCCTTGTCCTCAGCAGTGAGCACCCTCCCCTCCTGGAAGGGCGATCTGGGTGGCGAGTCCTCCTGTCTACGGCTGTAAGCCGAGGGGAAAATGTCTGGGTTGTGGGATGGCAGTCATTTTATTTAATATAGAAAATATAGTTTTTTTAATGATTCAAAAACAGATAACGGAGCAAGTATTTTAGAATACAATTTTTTTCATTACTAGGAAGAAAATAGAATTATAAATTGATTAATCCAGTAAAAAAAAGGAATGAATAAAAATAAATGCAGTAACAATAAATGTCATTATTTAATAGTAAACATATTATAGAAGCAAACCAAATACAATCTTATCATAATAGGTGTGAATTTGTTGAAGTGCCCTTTAAAATGACAAAGACTTTTAGATTGGCAGTAATAAAACAAAAATCCAGTTTTAAGGTATTTGTAAGGAACACAGCTAAAGCAAAATGACAGCTGAACAGTTGATGATAAAGAAATGGATATGCCAAGCATATACAAATAAAAGGAAAGCAAAAGTGAGGATATTAGCATCAACTAAATGGAACCCAAGACCGAAGTTATTAAATGAGAAAAGATACTTCTAAGGATAAAGAGTGCAATTCATAAGGAGACTATTATATGCTTACCCTTAATTACGTAAATTTTAGGCATAGTTATGTAAGTTTTAAGGCAAAAACCAAAAAGTAGAAATACAGGAGCTTAGGATAAAACCATAAATATATTAGAGAATTTTAATGTATTCTTCCATAATTTAACAAAGTATACAATGATATAGAGTGGTAATAATATTGTTTTTGTACCCGATAAATAGAAAATGTACATTTTCCCCCTTATATCAATGGAACATTTATAAAAAGTCTATTTTTATGGTCATAGGAAAAAACTTAATGAATTTGGGGAGGAAAAAATTGTTTTATTCATTTTATTTTGTGATCCCAGTGGTAAAACAAGAAATGAACAATGAAAGGATAATAATTAAACTGTAAATATTTGAAATTATGAAACTCTTTTTTAGATGATTTCTTGATCAAATTAGAGATCAAATCCAAAATGACAGGTTATCTGGACGTTGATCAAACAGAACATTTCACATAAAAATTTATAGGGAAACTAGAGGCCCGGTGCACAAAATTCATGCACTAATATGGTCCCTGGGCCTGGCCGGCAATCAGGGCTGATCTGTGGGGCAACCGACGGGGTGATTGGGGGCTCCCCACTCACACCCGCCTTGGCTGGCCTGGTGCCGCCCGCTCGCTGGCCCTGCCCCCCGCTGCCACCTCTTCAGGTTGCCTCCCTCTATGGGGCAACCTGCAGGGCGATGGGGGGAGGGGGGGGCAGGGCCTGCTGGCACCTGCCTTGGCCAGCCCTATCCCCTGCCACCGCCACTGCAGGTCGCCTCCCTCTGGGGCATGCAGGCTGGGGGCAGCTCCTCTGTTGAGCGTCTGCCCCCTGGTGGTCAGTGCGCGTCAAGCAACCGGTCAGTCTGCCAGTTCCGCCGTTCAGTTGATTTGCATATTAGGCTTTTATTATATAGGATGGTTAATTTAATATAGTCAGACGTACTTTCTAACTTAAATGCTTTGGGTACTATATTTTTGAAAGAATGACAAAGAAACTAAGAATTGCATCTAAAAATTTACAAAATAAGCCAAAAGAAAGAAGATAATATTGACAGTAAAAGCTAAATTAATGGAAATGGCCACAAAACAAATAAAGAAAATCTGACTTCCATTAAAAATATATACATTATATACACAACATTAAGAATATGTATATACAATGCATATAATACAAATATAAATAATACACACACACACACACACACAAACACATCAGAAATAATGGAAATTACATTACTTAGATCCCAAAAGGATTAAAAGAATTCAGTAAGAAAATGTTATGCACAACTTTATGTAACACAACAAGTTTTAAAATTTAAAGAAAATTGATTGTTTTCTATAAAATGAGTAAATTACTAAAATTCAATCCAAAGAGAGGTTATAAATTCCAATAAATTATTAACTGTAAAAAAAATCTGGGTGCATATAAAAAGAGAAAGCCTTCCAACTTTATGAAAAGCACTAATTCCTAATACCAAAGCCTGATGAAGATGATACAACAATCATTTAATTTCAATCATGAAAATGCCCTTTTTAAAATGGTAGCAAATTAAATCCTAGTTAGTGTTTATTCTAGAAATACAAGGATGATTTTGCATTATGAAATCTGAGTGTTACATATTGACACAACAGAATAAAGAACATTGTATGATTATTATATCAACTGATGCAGAAAACGCATTTGATATAATTTAACAGACATCCCTAATAAATATGAAGGTAAATTAGGATGTAGCAGAAAGAACCTACTCTGCTACCAAGCAAACAAAAGCATCATGTTGGATGGTGACTCCTGCAGGATTATGTTATAGATGCCTGGTACTATTGCTGTTACTCAGCATTGTTTGAGAAGGTGAGGGAATGCAATAAGAAAAGACATAGGAATAAGCTGTATAAATATTGCAGGTGATGTGATTGAGATTCTAGTTAAAATCTTTTAATACCCGGTAAGTGGGCTTGGTAACAGGACTGGGAAGAAAATAGCTGGAGCACAATTATTCTTCTTTCTTTGAGTTAATAACTGGTTAAAAAGGAAAATAGAGAAGTCCCTATTTAAAAGAGTGACAAACTAAAATATTTGGGAATGAATTTAATAAGACAAATCCAAAAAGTCAGATGGTAGTAAAAGTTTATATACATATATATACATATCATATATATATATATATATATATATATATATATATATATATGATATGTATATATATAATCTTTTGAGTTTTGAATGAGAAAACTCAAAATTCCAAAAAGATCAATTATAAATTAGTATATAAATTTAATATAACTCCAGTCAGAATCCCATCTTGGAAGGGGTACAGATTGTCAGATCAATCAATATGATTTTAAAGTCCATCTAAAAATATAAATGTGAAAAGTTACTAAACTCAGAAGAGTTTACTATCAAAGTATACTATCATATTACAGTATGATATTAGCTCAGGAATCAATGAGCAAATCTTTGGGACAGAGTAAAGAGTCCAGAAATAGATTGAAGTATCTAGGAAAAGGTGATATATGTTAAAAGTGGCATGCCTTTCTAGTAAGGAAGAGATAGATTATAAGGAAAAATGATGTTGGGGCAATTAGTTGCCTACCTGGGAGACAATGAGGTTAGGTTCCATTTGGAGTAAAGATCTAATGTTTAAAATGGAAAATATAGGAAAATACATGTATGACATCGGGCTGGGGGGAACTGTCCCAGGAAGATAGTAAATCCACAATCCATATGGGAAAATTTAGCATATTTGACTATGTAAATATTAAAAATGTCTACATGACAAGACAACATAAATAAAGCCAAAAGATTAACAGTAGCTTACAGTTTATATGGCAGAGTTGGTGTTTAATATACCGGGACATCGTGCAAATTGATTGTAAAAGGGAAAAAGATAAACAGCACAGTAGAAAATATGCGAAGGGCGTGCACTGGAAACCTAAACTACCAGGAAACCTGTGAAAAGGATCAGCCCCGTTAGCAACAAGGGAATGAAAATTAAAACAACTGAGAAGCCATGATCTGCCCCTGAGGTTGGCAAACATTTAAAGGTGGCAGCCATCCAGTGCCAATACTGTGTCAATAAGCAGGTACTCTCCCCGCACCATTGAACTGATTGCTTCAGCCTTTTTACGGAGAGGAATGTAGCCGTGGACCTTCAGGTAGTTAATGTGTTTATCAAGTTGGATCCAACTTCCAGGACTTTTTCCCACAGAAATGAAAGTACTAGAACTTTAAAGATATTTGCATATGGCTGTTTGTTCCTGCTCTGGTTATGGTACCAAACCTGGAGACAGTCTGAATGTTCATCAGGAGGAAGTGGTTGATTGAATGATGGTATATCCATCTTGTGGAATATGTTACAGTTATTTAAAAATGAGACAGACACATAGATTTGAAAAAAAGATTCAAACATATTGGTAAGAATAAGAAGAAAGAAGTGTGTGTGTGTGTGTGTGTGTGTGTGTGTGTACAAGCATAGGGAAGTTTTTGATAGGAATATACAACAAACTGTTAATATAGGTTATCGCGGAGTGGGCAAATACAAGTGGGTCTTTACCATTCTTACTTTATACATCTCTGTGTTTTAAAATCGGTTGCCATGAGTATGTTATCTCCTGTACAAAAACATTATTATACCAAGGAATGTTTGTTGAACTGTTGTTGGAGGTTGTGTCATCTAAATAACACTCATGAAAATCACAGTTGATGTAGCACAGGGGTAATATTGAAAACTTGTTCACACTTCACATAGGGTCTCCTATGGAAAGACCCCTGGAGAAATTTCTGCTCTAGCCTCAGTTCTCCCACACCTGTGGTTCACTTGAGCAACTGGTTTGCCTTTATCTTGCAGTCATTGGGCATTTAGGTAACTGATCATTTCCTCATTTGCTGTGACCACTAGGAATCTCAGCGTGAAACTGGAGACTGTACTGAGTCACACGGCTTACGTTCTATGCATAGCTCAAACAGCTGGCTTCATCTGGTTCTCCCCACCTTTGTTTTCCCCTCACACACATTCCTTCCTTTAATTTAAACTTTTCTTATTGCATTGTATGTATCCCAGTAGCCACCTGTTGTCCTTTTGGAGGGGTGAGGTGGAGATATGAAAAAAGTAATGACCAGTGATTTCTATTTTAACAGGAACCTGGGAAGGAAAACAGTCTCAACAATGAACAAGCTGCCCATCACCACCAACAACAGATGACTTGCCATTTCACTTACTAAGGTAAGGAAATATAGTCTCCATTTTTAATTCATTCCAACTGCCTCGTTATAGAGCCCCTACCTCTTTTATTTTATACTTATTTACAAATATTCTAAACCATATATCTAGTTCATGACCTTTAACTTCGACATTATCAAATTTAAAATAAGCAGCAAGCAAATGGCAACAGGAAATTTTGTGAACATCAGTATGCCTAAAGGGGCAGAACCCAGATGCGGTCTCTGCTATTAACTATTGTGTGTGGTTAAATTTTTTAATAGCATTAGTATTTTCCTTATTATTAAATGTGGCAGTGCTCAGTGCAGAATATGTGGACAGAGAACAGACTGACAGTTGTCAGAAGGGAGAGGGTAGGGGGCTGATGGAAGAGGTGAGGGATTAAGCAAGGAAAATAAAACTCATAGACAACAGTATGCTTATTACCAGAGGGAAATGGCAATGGGGGGAGGTGGAAGAGGGTAAGGGGGGAATAAACGGTGATGGAAAGAGACATAACTTGGGGTGGTGAACACACAGTACAATATACAGATGATGTATTATAGAATTGTACCCCTTAAGCTCTATAATTTTATGAACCAATGTAACCCCAATAAACTCAATTTATAAAAAATAAATATACCATCTATAAAATGAAAACCCAAAGCATTCATAATCACATCATCTGGAGATAATCACCAGTATTTCTATGAATTTTTCTCCTTCCTTTTATGTATACACAGAGATATATATGATTATAATGTTTTTGAAAACAATGTTTTTAATCCATACTTACCTTGACTTCCATAATTATAAGCGATGCACTTAACTGGTGCAGGAACATAGCAAGTCTAAGAACAAAGAGTGATTAACACTGTAACCATTTTAATAGCCACTTGCAGTTACCGGGACATCCTAAGCATCTCGTTTGTCTCTCCAACACGGTTGTCCTGGTTCATAGGTTTGTGTGACCTTCGTTAAGCATCACTCCACAGAAAAAAAAACCTTTGAATCCAGGTGACATTTCATGACCTCCCTTTATTCTTATCATCTGTTTTGTGCTGCTGAATGTAAATTGTTTTTTAAAAAAACACAAGTTGAACTACTTCTCTCCTCTGCTTCCCTACTGTCCAGTCAGGGTGATTTACAAAAGAATAAAACAGACCTTCTCATCATCTGTCCTCCATTCATGCCAATTAGTCAGCTCTTCATTATGGTTGTTTTTTCAAGAGTTCCTCTTGAATTTTTTTGGTTTTAAAAGCTGCAAAGTCTTAGCAGTGAAGTTACTGAAATGGCATTCTTTTTTTTTCATCTTTATTGTTGAAAGTATTACCTATGTCCCCTTTTCCCTACTGACCCTTTCTAGCGGCGCCCCCCGCCTCCAGTCCACCCCCCTTTGCCTCCCCCTTCCCATCCCAGGCCTTCACCACACTATTGTCTGTGTCCATGGGTTATGCATATATGAATAAAGGTTCTTCCGTTGATCTCTTCCCACCCACCCCTGCCTTCCCTCTAAGATTCCACAGTCTATTCTGAAATTGCATTCTTCAAGGAAGCGTCCTATTAAATAGTTGAAGGTTAGAGAAAAATCCTACCCTTCTTTATTATCATTACCACAAACTAAATTGGAAACACAAATACACCCTCATATAGAAATGAGCTAAAGATTTGTATAGGCAATTCACTCGCAAAATATAAAGAAAGAAATGAATATGATCAAAAATGTTCATCCTTACAATTAATCATATAAATGCAAAATAAGATGGATATTTTTGCCCAAAGTTAAATTGGCAGTGTTTTGTTTGATTTTAAATGAAAATACCTGATGCTGGTAGAGATATAAAGTAGATATGGTATTTTACCCAGCAGTCATTGTTCTGGGAATCTGTGGCCGCTCTAAGTAGACATGCTGTTGGTATAAAAACAGAGTACAGTTTAATTTTTAATAGAAATATAGGATGCATCCCAAATGTCTATTAATAAATATTGAAATATGATAACATTTTATAATATTGTTATTCAGACATTTGAAATTATTTCTAATTAATATTTAGTGATACAATGGTAAGTGAAAAGGGCAAATACAAAATTGTATATAATATATGATTCCAGTTTTGTTAAAAAAAAACAACACACATTTGGAAAAGATCAAATGGTGAAATAACCAAATATTAACAATTATTATTTCTGGGTAGTTGGATTAAAGGTGATAGTTTTGTTTTCTCCTTTATATTTTTTCAAGTAAAATACATGTTTTGCTTTTCTTAACGATAAACACAAATATTACCTTTAAAATTTGTAAATGATTGAAAAATAATGAATAATCATATTTGATTAAAATAATCAAGGAGCCCTTCTCATATTTTTTTGAAACTTAATTTAATTCCAAATTAATTTGCAGATAGGTTGAGAGTAGTTATGCCAGAAAATGAAAATGTGGCACATTCAGTAACAGTTTACATTTTAAAAAATGGTTTAAATCCTACATGGAGATTATTCCTACTGACATAACTGTAGCCTAAAAAGTCTTTTTCATTTATGGAGAACATTATAAGGGGTTAATATTGCCATTTAGTCCTAATGAGGCCATACACTGGCATCTTTCAAGGTGTCCTGCGCACAATGTGATTGATGGTGTCTGACTCCTCAGTAATGTCATCACCTTCTCTCAAGGGGTCAGCTCTCCTCCCAAGTACAAAACACTCAGGCCAATGGAATCATGTGTGCCTACATTGATCTAATGGCATCTTCTTGTCTTCCTTATCGATTGATTTATTCACTTATTCTATACAAATTTATTAAGCACCTACTAGGTGCCAGGTAAAGTTTGAAGTACATTAGTGAAGAAAACAGATTCAAATTCCTATTTGGGAAGTTTAAATTCTTCAGGAGACAAATACATGTTTAAACATCTGATATCTCCCAAAGGGAAAAAAAAGATATATTTAAAAGCATTGGAAGATACCAAAAAGATAGTTAATAGTTTTGAGTATGAAAAATGTAAAACTTCTCTGTCATAATTATAAAACAAATTTAAAGACAGCAGCATGTAAAATATTAATGATGTGCTTGCAAACAGATTAATACTCTTAACACATAAAAATCAACAAGGAAATAAAAATCAACAATTAAAACACTAATACCCTTACTAGATAAATGGACAAAACAATAGAAAACTCAAAGGAAGAAATGCAAAGAGCTAAAAAAAGAAAAAAGATATGCAAACAATGTTAACCTTCTTTAACAATTTTAAAGATGCAGATTAAAATTAGGAGATGCTTTCTTAACCTGTCAAATTAGAAAAGGTAATTAAAATGATAATAGTGATTACTAAACATGTAATGAAACCAGTTCCCACTCACTGCTACCAGCATAAATGGGTATATCTTCTTAGAAATAAATTTAGCATTATGTAGTAAGAATTTTCAATTTAAAAATATATATTATTATTGATTTCAGATAAGAAGAAAGAGAGAGAGAGAGAGAGAGAGAGAAACATTAATGATAAGAGAGAACCGTTGATCAGCCTCCTACATGCCCCCCCACAGGGGATCTAGTCCACAACCTCCTAGTTCATAGGTTGACTCTCAACCACTGAGCCACACCAGCTGAGCAAGAACTTTCAGTTTTTTAATGGCCTAGTATTTCTAGAAATCTAGTCTAAGAAAACATTGAAGTTGAACAAAGACAGAAACATAAAATAATTATTTGCACAGGCAAAATCCTTGGACCGCATCAGCTATCCTTTAATAACACACAATTGTGTTTGCACAGTGATATTTTGCAACTAGAAAAAAAATTATTCTTACAATGAGATTTTTATAATCAAATGGGAAAATGCTTATCACATAAATGTTCAGTGAAAAATGCTGGGTAAGATGGTATTATAATATATTCAGTATGCAAATGAATGGAACAAGAGGTGGCAGCAAATATGCCATAATGGTGCAGTTGCCTAAGGGTAGTAGAATTGAGTCATTTTGTCTTCTGATTCTTACTTTTTGGTACTTTCCAGATATTTGTACGGGAAGCATCTATAACCAGAAGGAAAAAAATTTAAAGGCTTTGTAGAAAGAAACTTTATGGGTTGGACTTCCATAGCATCTTTCCTATGGAGTAAAGTATGCCACTAAAATGATTTAGAAGTAAAGATTTATTTTGGAAAGATTGGGGACCACTGATTTTTCTTCCTTTTTCTTTTTTTAGTATTCTGAGAAATCTCTTCCTTTCTTGGAGATAGCAGCAATAAACAACAAAAATGTACTTAACCAAAATAGATCCTCTCAGTTAGCAATATTATTGGCATATTGTATCTGAGAGTACAGCTGTAAATTCAAATAGGGACTCTTTTCTCTTGCAGATGTCGTCGGCTGGGGACAGTGGAGATGCAGCACCTGGCAAACAAAACGAAGAAAAGACCTATAAAAAGGTGAGCGAGTGTTTGATTTTCTTGCCTCAGTTCAGAAAGAATGTTAATATCGTTAACAGGTTCTTGTATGTAAGTTACTTCCTTCGCTTCTTATTGCTGCTATAACAAGTGCCATACACTTGGTGGCTTAGAGAGCACAAATGTATTCTCTCCCAGTTCTGTCGGAGTCTGACTTCGGGGCTGCTTTCCTTTCTGGGGGCCCTAGGGGCTGAACCCCTGTTCTTGTCTCTTCCAGCTTTTCTAGGCGGCCTGCATTCCCTGTGTCATGACTCACTTCCAACTTCAAAGCCAGCGAAGGCTGGTCTTTCCCAGGCTGTATTACCCTCACACTTTAAAGAGCCCTTGTGATTACACTGAGCCCTCCTGGCTAATCTGGGATCATCCCTTTATTTTAAAGTCAGGTGATTATCGACCTTAATTTCTTCTGCACCCGTGACTCCTTGTTGCCATGTTACATAACATATTCAAAGTCCCAAGGGTTAGGACACGAACATTTTTGTGGGCCATTTTTCTGCCCACCAGTGACTATGAAATAGAACACTGACAGAAGGTAGTCCTTTGAAGACCCTTCTTATTCCTAAGAAGAAGGCCCTTATGGGTGCACAGTGTTCTGTGTTCGGGTGAATCCTTTAATTGACTCACTACTTTCCATCAAAATGTTCAACATTTTCTACCTCTGTATTTGAAAAAATATTTTTAAAGATGAAATTCTCTCCCACCTCTTTCCAAGCCTCTCAGATTTTGTGTTTGCAGCTCATGCCACAAAATCTCCTTCCAGACTTCCCAGGGTACATGACCTTACTACTCTTTCACTTTGCTAACCCTTGGCTCCTAGCAACCAAGCTAATATCCAGAAACATCACTGGGTAGTCTATGTCCCCAAGCACCACTACTCCTGATTTTAAATTGACTGTGCATTTTAGCTTTTTAAAAGTCCTTGTCCTCCTTTCCCCTTGGGAGTAGGAAGCTTATGTATCGAAGGGTTATTATATCTTAACTTTCCCTTTTACATTTCACTCTGTAACGGATAGCTAGCGAGAAGTTTTGTCATAAACTACACGAGCCATTTGATCTGTCCATATGTTCAGGTCATGAAACTAACAGGAACCGGTTGTGTTTCCTGTTCCATTTTCATGTAGGAAAATATGCCCTTTTTCCTGGTATATCTTGTCTTCTGACTTTTCTGCTCAGCCAAACCTAGAAATATAAACAGGGAGGTTGCCATCCTAAGCGATGTTATGCTTGGGGAAGAGTAGGGTGAAGATCCAAGCACTCAGACGTCATAATATGTGTTATAAAATGTGTGCCTCTGGCCTAAGCCAACAATACACTATTTATTTTTAGACACCGTTGGAAAACCAGATCCTATCTCCTTTACTCAAGACTTCTTGTAAACTCAGTCAAGCATGAGACCAACACAGTGGAGGCCAATGGCCAGCCTGTCATTGCTTCCCATCAGTTTCAGGCAGTTGTCTCAGCATCAAATGCACTACGATTCTTGACTGATTCTGACTTTCGGGAGCTCTTTAGTGATGCAAAAGTAATAGAATGTGGCCGTGCCATCCTAGAGTTTGCTAAGCATACCCTGCCCGAGAATTTAGTAAAGTAAGTTTTTAATCATACTAGAGGTATGATTCTATGATGAGTGTCTCTAAAGGATATTTGACTTGGCAATGTTGGGAAGGTTATGAAACTAAAAACCAGACCCTAAGAGAGCAAGTAATTCCAATAAGTAAGAGAAGATGCAGGAAATTTAAGAAGACCAAAGAACCCAATGATTTTTTTTTTAATGTGTGATGGCATAGGGATGCTTTTGATGGTTTCTAATTTTAAAAGGAATATAAACAATGGAGGAGAAGGTATGCAGTCTCTGTATAAGAAAAGCACCAAAAAGATAGCACAGCACAGCTGGTGTGGCTCTGTGGTTGAGCATGGACCTATGAACCAGGAGGTCACAGTTCGATTCCTGGTCAGGGCACATACCCAAGTTGTGGGCTTGATCCCCAGTAGGGTGCATGCAGGATCAATGATTCTCTCTCATCATTGATGTTTCTATCTCTGTCTCCCTCTCCCTTCCTCTCTGAAATCAATAAAAATATATTTTTAAAAAATACAACACAGTGCCTAGGACTTGAGTCCTCAATAAACATGGTGCTGATATGCACAGCAAGAAGGGATCATGTAGAGAAAGTGTTCCTTTACTGGCTGGTAAAAGCCCAGCTGAATTATTCAGTTTAACTCTTCTCAGTTAAGCAAAAAGATCCTGAAACTGGTGGTGTTCATGTGAGGGTAGAAGAGGGGATAATAGAGTCACATTAACTATAGCAAATATGTTTGTCCCTAGGCCCAGGTGAGCCATTTCCTAGATGAAAGAACTTGAAGCTAGAATAGGGAAACCACTGAGTGTGAGCTTTGAGAAATCAGAAGAAAGGAAAAATTGTCCAAAGACAGGAGATAAGCAAATATCAACCCTATTTTCTGAATGAGGAAAAGGTACATTCTGGAAACCAGATGTGAGATTGCTCCTCAACATAAATTGAGCAAGAATTAGTAAACATGTAGTTTATGTACATTCAGAAAAGAAACACGTCTTCCACAAACCTGCAGAACTTCATAAAGATATAGTTTATGTCAAATGAACTACATTTGCTATTATGAGCAAGTCATTAAATTAATTGCTGATAAGGAGAATGCTCAGGTTTTATGAATCTTGATTTAAAGGTGCCTGGAAGAACCTTATGGCATCCTTTCAGACAAGGTAGAGAAATATGGGTTAGATATTATGATTAGTGTGCTATACCTGATTGGACTAATGTTCCCAAAGAATGGCGGCTTTGCTCCCTATTTTTTAAAATATTTTTTATTGATTTCAGAGAGGAAGGGAGAGGAAGAGAGAGATAGAAACATCAATGATGAAAGAGAATCATTGATCAGCTGCTTCCTGCATGCCCCCTACTGGGGGTCGAGCCTGCAACCTGGGTATGTGCCCTTGACCAGAATCAAACCCAGGACCTTTCAGTCCACAGGCCAATGCTCTCTCCACTGAGCCAAACCAGCTAGGGCGATTTGCTCCCTATTGACTTACCCTCTACCAGCAGGATGCATGAGTTGACCCTATGTAGCTTAACATTTTTCACCCATGACCGTAATAAAAGCATAAAAGCTGTGACAAAAAATGGGAATGAGAACTAATGGACTAGATGAGTGTCATCAAGGCCACCAACCATTTTATTAACTGTTGTCCCTTTTACAAATACCTTAAAGTTAAAATTGTCCCCCAGTCCTGACTATGGGGTTTGCACCTTTTTAATAAGAAGCTTTGATGACCCAATCAGGTTTTTGCCTGTGACTGAAGCCGATCTATAGGCCCCAGGTTAAGAACTGTCCCCTACTGACCTCATTGACTATGCTCAGCATTGAGAAGGATATCAAAGGAGTTTATAAGGAACTTACAGTCGATGGAGAAGGGAAGACATGAAAACAATTTTAGAACACAGGAGTCTATGACAAAAAGTCCGAAAGAGGAGAAATCGGTGTGGGTTAGAGTTAATGAGCAGTCTTAGGCTTTCTGAATCAATCCCCAGATTTATTGGGCAGCTGCCAGCAGTACTCAGCATCATGAGTGCTATGGTTTCCACGTGTTTCTAGGGAACTCAGTGTTCCTGGAACAATGTCATGCACTCTGAGTCTCAAATGTTTGCATGTGATTCCTAAGGCTGGCTGCTGCTTGTTCTTCCAGGTGTCCACGTTTCTCATCCATTATCAGGAAGAATAGCTGAAGTCAGTAGGTGAAGTTAATGTCTCCAGGTAATGGCTAAAATGATAATTTTTATTTTAGCTGCTTAAAACAAACATGCTGTCCATTAAGACAGACATTAAAGGCTGCCTAGCTGTGTTTACAGAGGGTAGTTATTTCCATTCTCGGTTCTTTTATTGAGTGTCTTTCCTAAGAGTTGTAAACACAAAAGCCTACAGGGCCAGGCAGGTAGTAAGGGAGTGGATTAACCAGGAGGAAAGTGGCAAACAGGAAAATATACGCCTGTAAAGGGGGCAGGTGGCACTCAGCTCCAGCTAATAGAGCTACACATGAGTGTTCACTCGGGATTGCCAGATTTCTCAGGAAGCCAAAAATGTGGATTCTGATATGAAATCTTCCCATTTTTAAAGGTTGGAAAGTGATTCAAAATTTTTCAAAAATGTACTCTGGCCCTCAGGCAGGGGCCAGTTTGCAATCTCCCCACTATTTGGATAGAGACATGAGATAGAAGAGGGACATGCAAAAGAAATGCTGTAAGCCCAGCCTGGTGGGGCTTAGTTGGTCGAGCGTCCTCCCATGCACTAAGAGGTCCCGGATTCAATTCCCAGATTCTCAATCAGGACACATGCCTGGGTTATGGGCTTGATCCCCAGTAGGAGGCATGCAGGAGGCAGCTGATCAATGTTTCACTCTTTCCCTCTCCCTTCATCTCTTTCTCTAAAATCAAGAAAAAGGTAGTCTTTAAAAAAAAAAAAAGAAATGCATGTAAGATCTGGTCCCTGCTTCCTATGACTATACAATTTACTTAAGAGAAAAAATATGGGCCCATGTGAAAAAGTCAAATAATGACTCACATTGGTTTTAAGTACCAAGACAAATGGCATTTCACTCGATCCTCTAGCAAGTTCTAATGAACCTAGAGCTCATGACAATCTTCTGGGGAAAATTCTTTTTCGTGGACTTGTTTGTTAGCAGAGCATTTTGCTGGAATAAAAATTTCATAGAGGTCTCATTGTTTTTTGTCAGACAACTCTCATTCCTTAGGTGACTGCATTGAATTATCTACTCATTTGTCTCAGTGACAGGGAATTCTGCACAGGCAAGGAATCAAGGATGCACCTGATTTGATAGAGGGACAGGAAGGCGTGGCCTAGACACAGGTCAGTGTCAGCATTTGGGGACAGTAGAGGCAATTTTGGAAGTCTGGGCTGCCTCTGAATGACAGCGAGCCTTGGTTTGAGGAGTTTGACTTTGCGTTCTAGGCCAGCACTGTCCCCTGGAACTTTCTGCAATGAAGGAGATGTTCCATAATCCGCCCTCATATAGTGGTTACAAGCTGCATGTGGTTCTCAATTATTTGAAATGTGGTCAGTGTGTCTGAGTAATGAATTTTTAATTTTAAAATTAGTTCATTTTAAATAAGCTCATGTGGCTAATGGCTACCATGTTGGACATCATAGTTCTAGACCAGCCGTGGGCAAACTACGGCCCGTTTGAAATGAATAAAACTAAAAAAAAAAAAGACCGTGCCCTTTTATGTAATGATGTTTACTTTGAATTTATATTAATTCACACAAACACTCCATCCATGCTTTTGTTCCGGCCCTCCGGTCCAGTTTAAGAACCCATTGTGGCCCTCGAGTCAAAAAGTTTGCCCACCCCTGGTCTAGGCAGTGAGGTACCATGACGGTGGGTTGGGGATTAGTGACACGATGAAATGGCAGTACAGACCACACTGAAGGCTGACCTGCAAGTTTCCAACCTGAGGAACGACCTGAAAGTTTCTGCTGTTGTTAGAACTAGAGAAGTTTGAGGAAGAGATGTTTTATTTTGGTTTTGTAACGAGGTGATAGAAGAAAGCAGGAGGCAGGTCATCAGTTCACTTGAAGAATAGTGTAAACTCAGGTAAAATACCAATGACAGAGACCTGAGTTTTCTCTATTTTGTATGTGAAGAAATTGTCCACCCCACCCCCAACCCTTCTAAAACAAACAGATGTCAATGCCCAATTAAGATGGTCATTAAGAGAGTATTGTCAGGGAGATGGTTAAGCCTCCAGCTATATGATTTCCTAATTTTGTCCATCAGAATTGATCAGTGTTTGCCAACCACCTGGAGAGATAGACTGGCTTGGGAAATGTTCACCACCACCATCTGGGTTTCTTTCTCTCATCTATCCAACCAAAAGTTGTCATTCCAGGCCTCTCGCCCCTCCCTCTACTACTTCTTCCATTCTGGGCCTGCTCACAGTAGGCCTTTCCTGGGAGATTTAGGTTTTGATGACTACTATAGGCTGCCTTGGGTGTGGAGGCTGCCCACCTTTGGTACCAACAGCCCAACTGCGGGTGTGCCAATAATCTGACCAATTTCCACACTGATGGAAGCCAGGAGGTAGGGCAGGAGGCAGAGGGATAGGGTGTTGGGGGACATGGTAAAAAAAAAGAGATCAAATAAGAAGTATTAATTGGTAATTATAAAATAGTCACAGGTTGTAGGTGAAGCATAGGGAATATAATGAACAATATTGTAATATCGATGGTGCTAGGGGGACACTTGAATTACCATTGGAGGGAACACTTTGTAATCCATATGAATGTCTATCGGCTGTGCTGTACACCTAAAACTAATACAAAAAAGTGTTCAATGTAAAGTGTAATAAAATTTTTTAAATCCCATTATATTTAAAAGCACGTGTAATCATGTATTATTACCATCCACCCTTCTGTGCAGATCTTCCCTCCAAACCTCAGCCTCCATATAGGATCACCTGTGCTTCTATCTCTGTCCTCCCTGAGTTCTAATGCAAGCAACTTTAAATCTGCCTTTATGACTTTTAAGCAAGACGTTGCAGTTCATTAAGAAAAAAAACACACTATCGGCAGCTTGAAACAGTAGAAGAAGCCAACCCTCCTATCAGGGTATCCCACTGAATCGTTCACTTCTGAGTGACTTGTGCACTTACTTTGGAGGGAGCATCTGTGTGTGAAGGGACCCAGCATTACTGTACCTCTGCATTGTGATTGACTATGGACTGTCCATCTTTTAGTCCCCGATTCCAAGAAACATCACATTGATGTCCCCAAACACTCACTCTAGGAGAGAAAACTCTATACCCCACATTTGCTCACAGCTGCCTTCAGGGGCAACAACAAGCATCACATTGTTGCGTTTGACGTTAAGGGCAGGCTGGCAGGCGGAGGTTTCTGTTTCTGCAGCCGGTAGGCCATCTGAAGGGGAGTGCCTGCTCTCAGGACACAACACTGCTTTTGCTTTTAAATTAAAAGGCTCAATATATACAGGCAATCTGCACGTCTTCCCGCGCAGCTTGGCCGACATGGTTCTGCTCTGGCCAGCAGGCTTCCTGTCCCAAGGCCCAGGGCTTGTCCATTTTTATCACTGTCACCCCTCCCCAACATCCCTTGCTGGATACTTAACAGAGATTTTTTAAAGTGGCTTTTAAGAATTTGCTCAAGAACACAAGAATTTAAAATTATGGCCTTCTTTAGTCTGAAGCCTGGAAAAGACCAGCAATGTAAGTTAGGTTCTAGTCTTATATCTACTATCAAGTTCCCCCAGATTTCTGGCCAGTTCTGTTCAGTCTGTGGATCTTGTGTCTGCGACTTTTATTTTACCATGAAAGGGAGATGAGACAGCCCGGCCCTTGGTGTGGAAGCCATCCCGCCTGAGACATTCAGCACAACATTAAGGAGGGAAGGGAAGAAAGGTGGTCATGGTCTCCACAGACTATAAATTAAGATTCTTAAAAAAAAATTCTCAGTCCTCTATGTCTTTTTTGTCCAACTTCTGATACACATGCACACCCAGACACCCAGAGACACAAATTAGGTTCAAATATAAGGAAAAAATATTTTAAAGAGTTTTTAGTTGGCTTTTAGAGAGAGGGGAAGGGAGTGGGAGAAAAACACCCATGTGAAAGCAATTGGCTGCCTCCTGCACGCCCCCCACCAGGGATCAAGCTCAAAACCCGGGCATGTGCCCTGACTGGAAATCGAACCAGCAACCTTTCTGGTACATGTCACAACGCCCAACCAGCTGAGCCACATCGGTCAGGACATATAAGGAACATTTTAACTTTTCATAGGACCCCACTGTATTTTTTTTCTCAGCAGAGAGAAGATGAGCTCTTCTTACTGTTATGCCCAATTTTCTCCTTATCCAAGTGCTCTACTTTGCATTATGGATCAGGGAGCATTTGGTTACTGAGCAGGATATTGACATACGGGTTGTCTAGATGACATTCTAATTCTTCCAAGTGAATTTTTCATGTTGTGGCTTTGTCATTTTTTAAGGGTGTGGCCAATGCTTGGGATATAAGACATACTTTTGATTGCATGTCCATGCATTCATTCATTTATCCGGTTGACAAATATTTATTTAGCTTGGCACCGTGTTGGGCTTTGAGGGTAGGATAGAGGCCAAGACATAGTTCCTGCCCTAATAATACTTTTATTGTCATGGTAGAGACAGACCTGAAAAAGTAAACAAAATAAAATAATTATTAACTTTAAAAGTCCAATTAATAAACTTAAAAAAGGGTAGGTGTCCTGCCTTTTAGATAAGGTATTCAGGGGGCTCTCTAAGGAGGTGCCACAGGGGCTGGCATTGCAAGAATGAGAAGGAGCCAGCTGGTAGAGAGTGAAAGTAAGAGCATTTTTTTGGCAGAGAGAACAGCAGGCCTGGAGGCAGGAAGGAGCTTGGTGGGCAAGATGAGATAAATGAGAGCAGTAGCTCTCACCTGGGGCTGCTTTTGTCTCCCAATAGACAATGCAGTCACAATGGGGGTGGGGGGTGGGCATGCAGTGCTACTGGCATCTAGGATGAGCCCAGGGATGCTGCTACCCATCCTACAATGTGCAGGACAGACCCCCACAACAAAGGACCTTCTGGTCCCAAATGCCAACAGTGCTAATTTGAGGAACCCCAGTTAGAGAAATAGGCAGTGGCCTAAGCTAAGATGGTAAGACTAGGAAGAGGAAGCATGAAGGGAACAAGTTAGAGGTACATTTCAGAGTTAATAGGGACTGGTCTGGCTCATGGTTGCATGTCAGAGTGAGGGCTGGGTGGATGGCCCAGGATTCCAACTTGAGCTCCTGGGTTGTGTGCCCATTTATGGAGATGAAGAGGAATGGTGTGGGGAAAGGTTTGTGAGGGGAAATCTTCCAGTTTGGACCTATTGATTTGGGGATGTCAGTGAGCCACTGAGGGAGGAGGATCAAGTAGGTGGTTGAAAGTGTGGATCTGGAACTCGGGGGAGAGGTCCAGGGCTCAGATTCAGTCTATTGAGCTAAAGATCCACAGGATTTGGTGAGATGGATGGAGAAGAGAGGTGAGGACTGGGGAACATCCACGTATTTCTATTACCTTCTGAGACCCTCCTTTAGAGAGTTATATTCCTAAAATAAATAAAGCCAGCCAAGTCATTCTCATATAAACTCCCATTGGCCTCCATCACCTACAGAGAAAATATGACTCCAAAGCATAGCATGTGAGGTCTTTACAGTCCATTCCCAATGGGTGTGTCTTGACCCATCTCCTGCCATTATCTTCAGCACACGTCTAACTCCAGCCACACTGACTGTGTCCATCCCTGTTCCTTTCTGCCCATGCCGATCATATATATCATATCTATAAATAACTGTCATATCTATTCTTCACCCTCCCAGGCAGTGATTGTTAGTCACTCCTTCCCAGGCCTCCCTCACCCTGTACTCACCTCTCTTATATCATAGACGACTTTGTTCTGTAATAATTGCTTGCAATAATGTCCTGCCACCTACACCCGGGGCAGCTGGAGGGCAGGTGCCTTGCTCAATCATCTTGACATCTATAGGGTCCCACACAGGGCCTGTCACATAGCATTCAAGAGATGTATCACTTTTTTCATCTTAATTCTGAAATTATTATAGACTTTACAGATAGATATGTTCTCAAGCCTACCATCCCGGATCTCCAATTAGAGGTGAAATATGTTGCAGGAATAAAGGGGTCAGGAAAGGGGTAGAATTTGTGCTTTGAATGTTTGCATTGCAGGAAGAATACTTTGAACGAACTCAGTTCAGCTCTTTTGGCTTTTTCTGTTTCAAAGATTACAGTGATTATCTGCATCGTGGGTCACTCTATGGCTCTTTGAAAGTTGCCTATTAATGATATGGCATCCTTAAGTCCCTTGCCTATAATCAGCAGACTGCGTGTGATCAGCCACTCACAGAAGGGCTTCGGCAATGAATTTAAGAAGGCAGTCTTTTCTGTTGCTGAAAGGTTCTTTTCTTTCCAGATGTTGGCCCAGTGAAAGGCTGCCTCTAGGCAGATGCCAGTAATTGTCTGGGGGGGGTCAGGATTTGGGGTTGATTGGCAGCCCATTTCTCTAGCACAGCAGCATAGTAAACACCCTTTTCTTTGTAACATGAAAGAAACCGGATCTATGATTTTTCAGGTTTGCTATTTCAAAGGGTGTGAGAGTGAATAATAACCCAGCAGTTTTAAAAGCAGCTACATCGTTCACAAAGCCATGGAGGAGTGCAGAAATGGAAGCTGGGGAGTGCAGAAATAGAAGCTGGGCTCAGGACCCAAAGGCTGGCCATGGTGAGACCACTGGCCTTTCCGCTCTTCCTTCCTTGCTCACCAGCCGTTGCCTGAGAAGGGCATCCAACCAGGACAGTCAGGCTGGCTCTGCCACACTTACTGTCTGAGCACAATACCACATATGGTTTGAGTATTCAATCTGAGGATATATGAGAAGATACTTGGAAGACAGTAGTTGGCTGTATAAACATTAAATGGTTACTATTATTGCTGGATCCCTACTCACCCCCATTGAACTTCAGCTCCATAAGAGCAAGGACTCTGCAGACCGGGTAAAACTCAATACTTAGTGAAGGAACAATAGGTGCTCCCCCTTCTCCATTGGGGGACACTGTTCAAATGTGGAATTCCAAATGCCTTGGGGTCCTGTTCTCTCTTGATGGCAGTCCCTGCTGTTAAGTATTAAGGCTAAAGGTGGTTTTCAAAAAGCAGTGGGATTCTGTGGCAGAAGGAAATCTAACTTTTGTCTGTAAAAGACACCTTAAACACACACACACACACACACACACACACACACACACACACACACACACTATGTCCAGAAGGGAAAACACTTTCTTTGCTTTCTATCATATATTACATAAATGAAAAGTTTTCTGTTGTAGCTCTATCATCTCTCAGTGCCTGGTTTAATTTGATTCACTGTGTTGGGCTTCAAGGCCCTTCCTTCTCATCTGCCTCTGCCCTTGCATGCTCTGCTGCTCTCCCCGGGCCAGTGCGCTTTTCCCGGGAAAATGCAGTGTCATCTTCCTAAGGACGCAGAGTGCGATAGAATGGGGTGAGGGTGTCTCACTGAAGACAGGAGGATGGGGACTTGGGGGTGAGCAGGAAATGTCCAGATTCGTGTCACATGTGTTTCAAAGAAAATCATGGAAAAAACTAAGCACAGTCAATACAGATTCTGCTTGGGAAGATGAATTTCTGTTTTTCACAGAAGTACTTAATGTAAAATATGCTCTAAGTTCCCATTTCCTTTCAGAATTTGGGGTATGCTAACTGAGCTGCCTTGGTTATCTTCATACTTTTTATTCATTCATTTATTTTTAAGCATTTTTTTGTTTAGCATATCGGATACTTTCATATTGCTAATTTTTAAATTTGTCTCTTTTCGGATTATGGTGGTCCTAAATTGTTTCAGATGAATTTACAGAAGGGTGGGAAGAAACTACACAGTGTGATTGATTGATCTAGCCAAGGAAAGGGTGCTTTCACTCAGAAACCACGTGACCCCACAGAGTAGAGCAGATGTGGTCATTCTCAGTGGGGTATCCAGTGGCCCTCAAAATCCCTTTGGGGACGCGCATAGTGGCCAGGGCACAAGGCAGAGTCTGGCCAATTCTGGACAACCCTTTTACTTTCAGGCTCCCTCCCAGAGAAGGAAGAATTTAAACTAACAATCTACACTTGAATAGGAAACATTACAGCCATCCGCACCTTCCTGCTTATTGACCCAAACTTACCCTCAGCAATCCCCCCACCCACCCATTCCCATCCCAGCCAGCATCATTGTTCCCTGCTTTCCAAGGTCCCAGAATGCTAAGCGTTCTCACTCAGTATAAACCTGGGCACATTCTTCTGTTAGCAGGGAATCAACAGTGAATAAAAAGGACTTGGCCTATGACCTCATGGAACCAAGTTCAAAGGTCTGCATGTTACTGAATTACTTTTAGAGGTAATTTCATCCTAGACTCTCTCCAGCTGATTTAGGGGAGCGCCTGTTTTCCCAGAGCCTCACTAACACTGAGCACTGTTCTTTTTTAAAGATCTTCACCAGCTGGATAGGTGAAAATGCCTTAATTTTCATTATAATTTGCATTCATTTTTATTCCCAGTAAGTTGGACCGTTTTTTTCAGGTGATCTTATTCATTTGTTTATCTTTTTTTGACAATTATCTGTGAACAATACCCTTTGCTGTTTTATTTGTAAGAGCTACTTATATAATTAAGGGCAATGCATTTTTGTCGCAAATATTTTACTGGTTTTAAATGTCTTTTAATTTTGCTTACCTGTTGTTGTTGGGTTTGGACCCAAGCTTTTATAAAGCCAAATTTGTTAATATTCCCCTGGAAACTTTTGTCTTTGCTCTCATTTTTAAATGTTATGCTAGTAATGCATTGTTTTAATTATAACATTGTAATGTGAGACTTTCCATGGTATTCTTAATTTTCAAAAATGTCCTGGGGGTGTTTTTACATTTAATATTCTAATTGAACTTTAGAATTATAAGGTCTCTTCCTTTAAAAAGATTTCTGTTGTGATTGTTGTTGAAATTATATTAAATTTATTAATAACATAGGGAGAATTAGCATTTTTTAACTATTGAGTCTTCCGTTCCAAAAATGAAATGTCTATATATGTAAGCTTTTATGGTCCTCAGTGAGTTTTTATTTTCTTCAGAGATTTTGTGTCTATTTTCAGTTAAATATATCCCAGAGTAACTTATGTGAGCGTTGTTAGTGCTTTGGGATTTTTTTCCTACTATGAATAGGATTCTTTTTATTTCCCATTATATTTTTTTAGCTGGGAATGTATAAGATCTTGATTCATGTGAGTTTATTTTGCAAACTACAACTTAATTTTTTAAAACTATTCTGCTAGGTCCATGATTGATTCTTTAATATTGTAGGTAGTAATTATATAACCTATAAATTATATTTTTTCATCTTCTAACCAGTATTTTGACCTTGGTTTTCTTGTCTTATTTTATTAGCTCAATCTTCCAGAATACATGTCAAAGAATCTTTGTAATAAAAGGACAACTTTGTCTTGTTCATGATTTTATTTTATTTTTTAATCTTTATTGTTGAAAGTATTACATATGTCCCTTTTTCCCCATTGACCCCTTCTAGCCCGCCCCCATTCCCTGCCCCAGGCCTTCACCACCCTATTGTCTGTGTCCATGAGTTATGCATATATGCATACAAGTTCTTTGGTTGATCTCTTCCCACCTCTTGTTCATGATTTTAAAGGACAAATGGCTCCTGTACTATTTCCCAGAGTACATTTTTCAGCACATACAGGTTATTAATAGATACACAAATAAAAATCCCTTGATGAATACATTTGGAAAGTGTCTCTCTTGTGCTTCCAATAGCATAATGTTGCTACTTAGCTCAATAATTATTTTTCATATTAAGAAAGTTTCTTTCTGACTCTAATTTTACTAAAAGTTTTTAAAAATCTTAATTGGATATTGACTTATATATATAATTGACTTAAGCAATCTATGGAAAGACAGTCAGTGGAAACACAGTTTGCTTTTTGAGATACTCCAAGTATCTGAAAATAGTAAAACTGTGTTTCTCATAAAATATTATTTAATTTAGATTTGGTGTCAGTCCAGACAGACAGGGTAATTATATTATTTCCTTATACTTTAGGACAATTTTTAGAATTTCTTCCTTTAGGCCTGCTCATCTTTCCCCGTGGAGCAGAGTAATCTCTGTGCAAATTACCCTAAGATTTAATGCTTTTCACAAGCTAGCCTAGGGTAGCCAAGTTATTGAAATCATTTCTCCTGAGAAATTTTGTCTGAGGCAAGAAAAAAAGTTGTGGCTGTGTTGGGTTGTTTGTGTTGTTTTTTTTACCTGAAATTCTTTGTTCATTCACCTCAACTTTACTTTTGAATGTAAGTTCATATTATATTTGGGCTTCTATTTCATATATATATATATATATATATATATACACACATATACATATATATATTGATTGATTTCAGAGAGGAAGGGAGAGGGAGAGAGAGATAGAAACATCAATGATGAGAATCATTGATTGGCTGCCTCCTGCATGGCCCCCACCAGGGATTCAGCCCACAACCTGGGCATGTGCCCTTGACCGGAATCGAACCCAGGACCCTTTAGTCCATAGGCTGATGCTCTATCCACTGAGCCAAACCAACTAGGGCTCTATATCTTCATTTGTAAAATTTGGGGTGTAGATGACAATTAAATGCCCTTTAAAATGTTCGTTTTTTCTTTAATGTTTGTTTTGTTTGTGTGGTTTTTATTCTTATTCTATTCCATGTGATTGAAAAGCAAATGTGGCTCATGCTACCACTGTCACATGTAGCAATCAATATTTGAACACAATTTTGAAAATCAAATTTTAATCCAGCTCACTGCTAGAGATAGTACAGTCAAGTGTCCTTCATTTCCCACATTATTATGCATCTCCTACAGTACCATTTGCTGTCGCTATTTCTTTAGTGTTTACAGAAGCAGGTCATGTTTACGAAGCATGTCTGGAAGAAGGAAATGATATATGGAAAATCTCTACATGGGGTATAGAGTCAAGTGATCCTTAGGTTGGAATCAAAGACTGTAAATATTCCAGTGACTTCATATGTACCATGGGACTGGTATTTTCCATCTCTCAGCACACAATTTAGGTAAACTTGGATGGATCTTTTTAATAGTTCTTTGAATATGGAACATTAGCTGTCTACAGAGATTTCATCTCAGGCAAAAAAAAAAAAATGGGAATAAGGTCATTACCTCTGATGGTAGGATTAGTCCTTTTTCTTGAAAGTAAGTGAATGATATCCTGTGTGTTTTTGCAGCTTCTCTTGAATTGAGAGTAGTCACCGTCACTTGAGGTGGAAGTAGCAGAAATAATTAATTTAGAAAGGAGAAGGATCACGGCGTGGGTAGAACTGACATTTGTCTGCATTACAATCTTAGAACCTTAGACTGTTAGAGTGGAAACGCTTCTGGTAGCACGTGAAGAAGTAGAAACCGTAATCTACTTAAGTCCCCATCCAAGGACGTGCTGAGGGCAGGAAGCAGAGCTGGAGCTCAAGTTCCGAATCCTTGAATCCTCAGTCGTTCTTGGCACACCGCGCTCACTGCCAGTGCTTTGACGGCTGCACTGGGGTGACCGGACCAAGCCATCTGCCCCAGAGATGCCCTTAGTGCTGATTTCTGCTTGGGTATTTCTCATGCACAGATGGCTAGTACTTCCTGTGCATCTACCCTTGAGAACCAGAGTGCCATCTGCCGTGGGACAGAGCAGCCGTGTCTGTGTGCATGTGTGCGTGTGTATGCGGAAGGTGGAAGGGTAGACAGGTTTGTTGGTGCCTGTTTAAGGACCTGGATCAGGACACAGGTGAACAGAGTGCACTTCCCTGTCCCTGGCTCCATTGTTGGTTTTTTGTTTTCAAATCACTTGAGTAATTGTGTTTTGCACTTGGCTTGAAACACAATGTGAGTTAAAACAACTGTGAAATTTTAAGACATTGTTCTTGACAAGCCTAAAATACGCGGCATTCCGTGGACATGGACAGCATGTGTGCAGACAGGAAAGCAAGCATCGGTGCGGAGCATGCGCCTGTGAGAGAAGGATCATTGATCTTGGTGTAGGTTCGGAGAGGTTTGCACTTCGATGAAGTTGTGGTCCTCACCAGGGCTGGTTTTGCCCTCCTCCCTCAGGGAGCATTTGGCAGTGTGTAGAGGTGTTTTTGGTGGTCACATTTGGAGGAAGTGGTGCTAATGTCCTCTAGGGCAGCAGTCACAACCTTTCGGGCCTCACGGACCACCAGTGGTCTGCGGACCACCGGTTGGCGACCACTTCTCTAGTGGGTAGCGGCCAGCGATGCTGCCGAACATCCTACAATACTCGGGCAGTCCCTGCAGCAGAGAATTATCCAGTTCAAAATTCCATAGAAACCCTAGCCTAAGGGAATTTATGATTTATCTGATACTTGGCTTTAGAAGCGAGTATTAATTTAGGAACAGCTTGGCATGTAGATTAATCATAACTGGGATAGTGTATGGCTTGGGGGGGGTTTCTATAGCCTAGCTGGACAAGGGAACAAGTTTGCCCCACAGCCCATTATGGCCCCTGCGCAGTCTCTCTCGGCCTCTGTCCTCAGTGACTAGAATTGAACATCAGCTTCTCTTTCCTCATCACATCTGTAGATTCTGTGGTGGAAGATTTAGATGTATTGTTTTCATTTTTGATCATAATATAGTTTGGATAACCAAGCACAGAATTAAGGAAGATGATTAAGAATATAAAGAACTAAGGAATGCCTTACCCTTATCCATACTTTACGAAAACAGCCCCGATCGGGGAACCCCGAGGCAGGTGATGAACCTCAGCATGGCCCAGCCTTGGCAGAGACCACCATAGCAGCAGTAGCTGGAAGGAGAGAGACCCAGGGAGAGAGGGATGGTTAAGAGGCTGCTAGAGCCCTTCCCTATTCAACTCAAGGACTGAGCATAATGAGAATGATTTGTACTTCCTTGTTCCTTTTTGAGTCTTTGAAAGAAAATTTCCATATTGCTTGGGCTTTTTCCCCAAAGAAAATTTCCATATTGTTTGGAATTTCCCCACTGGTTAAATTCCTAACAAATTAAATCATGGGATAGAGGCACAGGTATTTCCAAACATGATCATTTTATAGGACTGATGGCATGAAAATAACATCTCTCGACCACACAAGCCCATCAGATGAGCAGCTGTGGTGCTTGGTGTCAGGACCAACTGCGCTGTTGTCTAGGGGCCCTGGGTGGTGGCGGTTGATTGAAGAGAGTGGGACTGTTCTCACTTTATTTCACAGTGAGACACTGTTCCTCTTGGAAAAAGCTATTCTCTTACCCAACTGACTGTAAAAATTTCCCCCAGGCCACATAGTATACCAGGTATGTGTATTTCACAAGACTAGCTGTTTCTAATGGACCCTCTGTAGCTGCCTATGGCCATGTATCAGATCCTGGTGCTGGAAGAAGGGTGAAAGGATGATGAGGAGGGACAGGCCATATCCAAGTGGGCCTGGCAGAGAGGAACCAGGGTGTGGGTCAGAAGGCAGGTAGAGTCTACCAGAGGTCAAGACAAGATCAGGATCCAGCCAGGCCTTTGTACTGCAGACTCAAGGAGCATGTAAGAGAACACAACACAGAAATTTCTAGACAGAGAACTGCTTGCTTGTGTGCATTCTGAAAATTGGCTGCTGCAGGGCCTAACGAGAGAGAATCCCTACATCTGAAGTGATGTATCCATAGCCTCCTAGGACCTTAGTGTTGAGATGGTCTTCATCCACCTGATAGGATCAACTTGGTCATTGAGGCAACACTGAGGAAGGCACTGTGGTTAGAAGGCAGACAATGTAGTTGGAGAGAGAGTGTGTGGTGAGGTCTGGGCTACAGAAACCTACCAGTTTCCTCTAACTGTTCCCAGGGAAAGGGGAAGAAAGCACCCCTCTATTGAGCAATGGACTATGGGTCGGGCACTTACACTGTGTGGCAGTAGCAGGTCATCCATTAGCTGGGGCCATCAGTGATCCATGTTAGGCTGGGCAACTGGAAAACAGGTGTGTTGGGATCAAGTCAAGAGGTGCTAGGATAACTGCTGAGAACGGTCATATCACCTGGTGCTCCAGAAAGATGTCAGAGTCTGGTGTTGACCTCCAGTGGGAAGAATCCTGCCCTAGGAGTTTATCTGTGGTAGCTCTGACACCAACTTTTATGGCCTCAGGCAGCATCAAAAGCAATTTAATAATGTTCTCGCTGAGTTCAAGAGAAAAGGAAGAAACAGCCGTAAGTTCTAACTGGCATTTCTGGAAATTGCACATGAGTGAAGCAAGGTTGCTTCCGCCTGCTTCTCTTAGGAGAAATGACTGTGCTGTTCTCCTTTCTCAGTGTCAGTCTGACTTACTTTAAGAGTTGTGATCCAAAGTAGGCAAAATGCAGTGACTTTCTATTGAATTTTCTAATGGAGGAACTGTAACTAGAGAGAGAGAGAGAGAGAGAGAGAGAGAGAGAGAGAGAGAGAGAGAGAGAGAAAATGTTGGAATTAAATAGGTTAAACCTTAGACAAATGCACATACTGAAAAATAAATAAAATTAGAAAGTAGAATTTTCAATGTGGACGAAATTTGGCAATCAAATGTCCTCATTTACAGAGGAGGAAACTGTGACCCAGGGTGGCTCGTAACTTCCTCTCAGCCCTCTGATAGCAAAAGGGGCCCCCAACTCATATTTGTAGGCTATTTCTGACCCAAATGTCTGTTCATATTTGCAAGTTACCATGAGGGGCACTTGTGAAATGAAGGAGGTAGTCACTGTCTGTGAATGCTTTTTCTTCCCCTTTTCTCTACCTTTGGTCAAAAGCAGGTTGGTGGCAGAAGCAGGAGCCTCCATTCAAGTGTCTTTTCATTTGTGTCCTGGACTAGTCACCTGTCCTCCACCCCAGCATCCAGCCCTGGTGGCAAGAGGAAGGAGAGACCCTGGGACAGTAAGATGGTGCACGCAGAAGCATCTTAGGCAGGCAGAGCCCAATCGTAGCGCTTCTCAGGGAACCCTCTGGCCAGGGACTCAATTTCGTCCTTACATGTTTGCAGCCTGGGTATCCAGCCAATTTTGCTAGTGCTTCTGTTCCAGAGACCTAAGTGCTTTCCTGGTGAAGGGGTGATCCTAGCCTCTCAGACCAGGAAAACCACAGAGATTTGAAAGGCCAAAAGGGAGAGATCCAGAGGATAAGGGAGGGAAGTCCATCGGACGTGGGGTGAGGAAACTGCCAGCAGATGGGAGAGTCCTGAGCACCTACCATGGCTGGGTTTTTGTTCAGATGTACAGGATTTCAGACAGGATTTCAGAAACTGCATTCCAAGGTTCTGGCAGTGTTCAGGGAGAAAATCACATCGTGGATGCAATGTAGTTCTAGGTCTTGAAACATAGAAGTTTTGTGGACAAAGAATGCTTAATCCAAACTTAAAAGTGTACATAATATTTAAAATTATCCCCCAACTTTGATGCTTTATGCTGATATAGGGATTTTTGAAAAATGTGTGAGCTGTCTGATGTATTGGTCTGTACAATTTTAGGAAAGTTCCATTTGATAGTCTTTTTGTGAAAATGACTCAGATTTATCATTCAGCTATGCAGTCTTTCTGAATCAGTTTCTTCATCTATAAAATGGAGGTAATAACGTTACAATAAGAAATCAATAATGCAAATAATTTGACCAGGCACATAATAAGCACTTAGAACAATTACAGCAGAATTTAAGGCCATATTATATAAACATTTAAGTGCATAAATGTATATCACAAATGAACTTATTACATTCAAGACTTTAAATGCTTAAAACCAATCTTTTTGTATTCAGGAAACACCTAAATTCCAAATTTTAAAGCCCTTCAGAAAAATACTGGCATTAACATTTCAGATCTTTTTGTTTAAAACTCTTGGTATTGTTTTCCTGTGGCTTTCCAGAAATATGGCCAGAACTACCAGGAAGGTAGAAATAATACTGTTAATTATCATTTCAATCATTTAAAATAATTGTGAAAGAGGGATGTTTCACTCCCTATTCTTTCAGAAAAGAAAGCTTAATCATAGGAATTTAAAGAGAAGCCATTTTTTCATCCTTTATCATTATCCATCATTTCTTAAACCTCACATCTGTTGCTTTTATTCTATAAGGAATGTTTAGGACTTGCATATGGAAAAGTGATTGAAGTTTGGAAAACAGCACATCACTAGCAAATAATGCTTTTCATTGTCAATCTATGAAAATCACTGTATTTTTAGTTTATAAAATTTTTAGTTTTGTTTTATGAATGATTCTATCTCATTTGGCAATCATAACCCTTCCCCTTTCTTCCTTCTCTTGTCTTTCTATTCTATAAATGTTGTTTATTCCTATGACATATACATATGGTATATGTTGTATATATTATGATATACTAGAGGCCCAATGCACAAAATCCATGCAAGAGTAGACCTTCCTTCCCTCGGCTGCCAGCACCGGCTTCCCTCTGGCACCGGGGACCCGGGCTTCCCTCCGGCCGCCTGCAGGCACCCAGGACCCATGCTTCCCTTGCAACCCTGGCTTCGTCCGGAAGGTCATCCGGAAGGATGTCCAGAAGGACGTCTGGTCTAATTACCATATTATGCTTTTATTATTATAGATATGAGTGAGATATATCTCTTACTCAAGGGTATTACTAATATATATGATATAATATATATAAAATATATCACGAATATGTTATAGAAATAAATATATGTAAATATAATGTTATATATATATATACATGTATATATACATATATACATATATACATAAATATATGTAAATATAATGTTATATATATATATACATGTATATATACATATATACAAACATGTATATATATATGTAATTCCCTCTACTTATCAAGAATTTACCATGAAAATTAAGGGAAAAAATTAAGCTGGGAGAGATTTGAAAGAAGAAGCAAAATTTTTTTTAGTTCTTTTGGGCCTACTTCTCTACTATTTATAATTTTCCTCATTTTATCTAATTTTTACAGATCATGAAACTTAGTTATAAAAATAAGTTACATGTAATACAAATCAAGGCACAATTGGAAAAAATGACCAGTGACTGCCACCCAGTAGTTAGCTTCACTTGAGTTTTTGTTCTCTTTATTTGGTAAATGAACAACAATAAGCCCTTCTGTTTTATGGAGTCAGAGACTGAATTAACTATGGAATAGTGATGGCCCTGTCAACATATCAGAGCCTGAGCACTGGCTGTTTCCCTCCTTCCCTAAACACAGTTTTCTTTGAAAACCTGAAGAGGTCAGTTGGTGAAATGAAAAGGGAAGGTTTGGGGTCTCTTGGGGGAGGTGATAGAGGTATAAATAACAACAAGATCTTGTATGTCACTGGTATTTCCAGAAGTATATTACGTTTCCTTGCAGGTCTGAGCCTCCCTGAAGGAGTTGTCATTATCCCCTCCCATTCCTAAACCAGAAAAAAAACTGTGTGTGTGTGTGTGTGTGTGTGTGTGTTCATATTCAGCAAGAGCTTGGAGAGGGGGTGGCAAGACATGTAGGGCAGGGCTATGGGTTAGTACCCTCTCAAGGGAGGTGGAGATAATATAAAGCCAAAAAGGATGATGAGAGAGTGGAGATTGTGAAGGGTTACTTTTGGGGGAGAGGAGTTGGTTGGTTGTCCTATGTAAAACTAACAGACAGGCCTAGATCCTAATCCCTTTTCTGAATGTTCCTAAATACCAACCTTGCAGTGAAACCTGATCACTTGGGCCCCATCTAGTTTGCATTTCAGACCTGTGCCCATGACTCCATGTACCTGAGCTGGCAGAGTTCTGTGAAAATGTCTCCTGGGAACTCTGTAGGAGTGAGGCTTGGCTTTGGCCCTAACCCACCTCCACACCTCTGGGCAAGCAGAGTTAACCATGTGCGTGCTGGTCAATGGAGAATGCAGAAGAAAAAATAATAGAAGCTGGCTTGGCGTTACCTAGAAATAGGCCCACATACTAAGAAACAGGTAGTTGCAGTAGCCATGCAATTTACCTGGACCTGTGCTGCATTGAAAGGCACAGTGGGCAAAGCTGATATCTCTGTGTTTCTATGTCCTGTTACGATGTTGGATGTAATGGTTATGAGCGTGCACTTGGGGTTAACAGATCTGGGTTTAAGGGCCAGCTTTGTCACTTCCTCACCGTGTGGCCTTGAAAAAGCTTCTTTGTCTTTCTGAATCCGTTTCATCTTAGGTAAAGCAGGGTAATAGTTTTCCTTCCTTGTAGAGTTATTGTGAAGGTAAGTGCATATAAAGGAGAAAGCACCTCTAAAGTACTTAGTTCAGTGGTTCTCAACCTTCTGGCCCTTTAAATACAGTTCCTCATGTTGTGACCCAACCATAAAATTATTTTCGTTGCTACTTCATAACTGTAATGTTGCTACTGTTATGAATCGTAATGTAAATATCTGATATGCAGGATGGTCTTAGGCGACCCCAGTGAAAGGGTCGTTTGACCGCCAAAGGGGTCGCGACCCACAGGTTGAGAACCGCTGACTTAGTTCAATGCCTGGATCACAATAAGCACTCGGAAAATGCCAGCCAGCTAGTAGAATGGTGTGGTGACAAGGTCTCAATGTGCAACATTCGTTTCTCCTAAAAAAGGGATGAAGCAGAGATATGACAAGAACACCCTTACCCTAATGTGAAAAGTCCCCACTAAAGATACCCCATTGCTTCTCCAGGGTCTGTAGAGCCCTTTCCAACCCTATAGTGTAAGACTCTAAAGGGACGGGTAGGCAGGCCCTTGTGTAGCTTCTCTGTATCTCTCTTTGCCAAGGTGTGTTTCTCAACCCCACCGCACCCCCAGAATTGTGTTTCTCCAAGAGTCCCCTGTCCCAATGAACAAACTAAGGAGTTCAGTTCTTATTTGTTATTGAAAAACAATTTAAAAAATATATTTTTTATTGATTTCAAAAAAGAAGGGAGAGGGGGGGAGAGAGAGAGAGAGAGAGAGAGAGAGAGAGAGAGACCAATGATGAGAGAGAATCATTGATCAGCTGCCTTCTGTATGCCCCCTACTGGGGATTGAGCCTGCATCCTGGGCATGTGCCCTGACCAGGAATTGAACCATGACCTCCTAGTTCAGTGATGGCGAACCTTTTGAGCTCGGCGTGTCAGCAATTTGAAAAACCCTAACTCTGGTGCCGTGTCACATATAAAATTTTTTTGATATTTGCAACCATAGTAAAACAAAGATTTATATTTTTGATATTTATTTTATATATTTAAATGCCATTTAACAAAGAAAAATCAACCAAAAAAATGAGTTTGCGTGTCAGAGGTTCACCATCACTGTGTTCATAGGTCAACACTCAAACATTGAGCCACGCCAGCCAGCTTGAAAAATAATTTCTACTGTAATATGGGTGTAAAGTATTCTAAAGTACTATTTCAGATTTAAAAACTATCTAGAGAAGTGCATATTTTTGTTACAGTAAAGGGGAGTAAAGAAGATCTTTATTGGGTAGATGATAAAGATAGATACAGTTTCTGCCCCCTGAGAGCTTACAATTTAATAAATAGAAACTCCACAGGATCAACATGGAGTCCAATTGTTTTAAATTTTCCACAGGGATTATTTTGTAAATGCAGTTTAACTTTAATTGGTATAAAATAATCAAGCATGGTTATTAGTGTGGGGCCATAAAAAATAAAATTAATACAATGAAAACAAAGAGGAGATCCTTCTCTAGTGATCAGGAAAATAAGAACAAAAAGAGCAAGTTTAGAAAAAGTTAACAGCATTAATGATACCAGTGTCGGTGAGAGTTTGATGACAAATGCATTCTTCTACTCTGTCGATGAGTATATAAATTGATGAAATCTCTTTTAGAAGACATTTTGGCAGTCCTTATCAAAGCATAAAGTGCAAATCTTAAACTCAGCAATTCTTTTTCTAGGAATCTGTGCTGCAGAAATAAGGGTATAGGATATATGAGCAAGGACACTCATTACAGCATTATTTGCTACTAAAAACAGCGAAAGAATAAGAACCCTAATGCCTTCCAGTTAGAGAGTCATTAAAACAGTTGTGCCATATACAACTATGAACATCTGCATAACCATTATAAATAATGGCTGTCTGTGTACATGGACATGGAAGGATATTGTGTGAAAAAAGTAAACTGCAGTCCAGCATTTGTAGTAGAGTCCAATATTTAATGTACAGACGTGTATATACATTTTCAATGGATAGAGAAAAAAGTCTAGAAGAACACATACCAAACACATGACACTGGTTAACTCTAAAGAGCAAGATTGAGAAGGGTGCGTTTGTGTTTTACTTTCTATAGTTAAGAGTTACTTAACATTTTCTCGATAACCACATGCTCGATTTAATTTTTTAAATTAAGCAAGGCTAGCTGTGTAGACATTTCTCTTTCATTTTGAGGTAGTTTTGAATCTGCATCACTTTTCAGATAAAAAGCATTTGGCTGTAAGTTCATAGGTTATATGCACTTGAAATATAGGTTCACTTATGTGTTGAAGCAAGAACCAGGATGATGGTGGCTTAAGCCCAGTTGAAGTTTGTTTTTCCCTCACGTAACGGTGCAGAGGTAATTTACTTCCTCTGCAGAGTCATCAGGGGCCCAGGTTTCTCTCTTGTTTTTCTATCGTCACAATGCACAGTTTCCAAACATGATCAAGATGGCTGCTTCATTTTCACCCCTCACATCTGCAGAGAACACTCCCCTTCTTGTTAGGGGTATGACCTTGGAGTTGGACACATCATTTCCTGTCACATCTCAGTGGTCAGAAATTACTCATGTGACGACACCTAGCTGCAAGAGAGCCCTGCAGAATACCCAATTAAAATCTCTATTGCTGTACAACAGAATTTCTCAGTATTGGCCTTACTGATACTTGGGGCTGGATAATCCTTTGTTGGTGGGAGTTGGGGGGTGGGGGTGGGGTAGAGGGTATACTGTAGGATGTAAACATCCCTGGCCTGTATTCAGTAGATGTCAGCAGCATTCCCCAGTTGGGACAATCAAAATTGTCTCCAGATATTGCCAGACAAAACCAACCCTCATTGAGAACAACTGCTAAATAAGAAGGGTGACTAGATACTGAGGACAACCAGCAACATCTGCCATAAGCATTTTGTTATTCCTCCAAAACAGTGCTTAGCATTGACACATTATTTGAAAGTGAAAACTCCCTTGCAAGCAAATGCAATACTATGTGAAATTCATTTTATGATTCTAGAAGGATGAAAACTCAATCCTTACTTTTATCTGTTGAATTTAAATTTGTATTTGTATCAAATAAATACTATTTTTATTTGAATATACAAACAAATGAAACCTTTTCCCTGGTGTGTAGGAATAGTGTTAAGGATATTATGCTATGCCACATTTAGGATGACTGTCTCAGCCTACACTGTAATATTTCTAGAAGGCTAATATAATAGCACTTGTAATCCTGTTCTATCTTAAATCAAAAACTTCATTTGCAGTTGATGGCATATCTCTTTTTAAGGGCAATTAAGTGTGCATAATTTTCCACTGCTGAATACTTGAGTACAGTATTTTCCTGTTAATGAGAAGTGTTTGCTTAATATGTTTTTCCATTTCAGTGAGAGGATGTACTTCACCCCCACTCACATAAGTAGGTGGAGATCATTTAAAAGAAACCATGGATCACCTTTTCTTTGTTCTGCCTTTTCTATCACATTTAGAGAATCAAATCTTCTTTCAAACAAGTGGATACAGTGGGATCTTGTCTAAAAGGCTGCTTAGTAATAAGGAAAATTAAATATAAAGTGGATCTATCTTGGGCTTCTTCCAAGGTTGTTTTGTACCTAGTGAGTCAGAATGACCTTGTTTTGAGGCACTTTCACCATAGGTGGTCCATGCAGGCACAGAGGAGGACATCATTATAATGGTACTGAAGTATTAATTTTTGAAAATGTAAATAGCTGAAGAAATTGCATTAGGAAAGTAGTTGCCAGCCATAAAAGAAATAGAATACCCCAGAGTCATTTATGAAGTCACTCTTACTGGGAGAAGGGGGTAATCATGTCTAGCTGCCATGTGAGCAATGCCTGGAGAGACTAGTGGTAAAACTGGACCCAGGACAGTAAGTAGGAGACCAAATAGAATGGAGAAGACCAACATTGAAGGCATGGAGATCAGCATGTGCAGGCCAGGAATCCCGAGGCAAGTGTAAGCTGGATGGTTCGGCTGAAGTTCTGAGTTTGTGTAGAGGCGATAGGATCTGCGGTATGGCCAACACAACAGACTTTCCACCAGAATTTGTGGCCCCTCTTCCAAAGCAAAGCTGCGAAGCCAGCCCTCCTAGCATCTTGGTGAGGCCGTGTGGTTCATCTTTGCTAATGAGCTGTGAGTGGGTCTTTATCTAGAGCAGTGGTTCTCAACCTTGGCTGCACATTAGAATCACCTGGGAATCTTTTTAAAATCCTGATTTCTGGCCCTAACCGGTTTGGCTCAGTGGATAGAGCGTCAGCCTGCGGACTCAAGAGTCCCGGGTTCGGTTCCGGCCAGGGGCATGTACCTTGGTTGCGGGCACATCCCCAGTAGGGGGTGTGCAGAAGGCAGCTGATGGATGTTTCTCTCTCATCGATGTTTCTAACTCTCTATCCCCCTCCCTTCCTCTCTGTAAAAAAATCAATAAAATATATTTTAAAAAATCCTGATTTCTGGGCCTCATCCTCCAGAAATTCTGTTTCTTTGTTACTAATGTTGTGGCCCCACCCCATAACAAAGAAACAAAGAAACAGAATTTCCGGAGGATGAGGCCCAGAAATCAGGATTTTAAAAAGATTCCCAGGTGATTCTAATGTGCAGCGAAGGTTGAGAACCACTGCTCTAGGGTCTGGACAGTAAATGGATGACACACTAAAACTGGGGGATTTGAAAAGAGTTTTTAAAAGACACTGTTTGCAAAGATGTGGGAGAAGTATAAGGAAACTACAAGTGATAGTTTAATATCTGGGGTCAAAATGTTGGCCTGAGAAGTAAGGGAATGGTACAGTTTCCGGAACCCAAATAGGAGTTATCTGGAGAGGCTCACAAGAAAGGAGCTGTAACATTCAGAAGGACACACCGGTCTGAGTCAAACCCACCGGAAGAGAAGGAAAGGAGTAAACACCTGATGTCACTCTCAGACCTCCCTTTAATCTGCTGTGGAGGTTCCCATTGGTCAAACCCACCTGGAGGCCAGAGTTGGGAAGCCCTTAATGTACAGTAGCTGCACAGGGAGTGTCCCAGGACACAGAGCAGATCTGGAGGAATGTCCTGCATTGTGACTCCTTGTATAGGTAGTAAGAATGGGAAGTGGCATCCTTCACCATTACTGCTTCTCCTATCAGCAGCTGCACTTGGAGGACTTTGAGACCCTAGGGCAGGGGTCGGCAAACTCGTTAGTCAACAGAGCCAAATATCAACAGTACAACGACTGAAATTTCTTTTGAGAGCCAAATTTTTTAAACTTAAACTATATAGGTAGGTACATTGTTATTAACTTAATTAGGGTGCTCCTAAGGCTCAGGAAGAGCCACACTCAAGGGGCCAAAGAGCCGCATGTGGCTCGAAAGCCTCGGTTTGCTGAGCACGGCCCTAGGGGATACCACCACAAGCACGCAGGACACCACCCAACAGAGAAAAGCACTCCAATCAGGGACACCCGCAGTGGGCTGTTTCTGATTAAGAAATAAAAGTGTTCAGGGGTGTGTTTTTTACAGAAGTTAGCATTTGGTGATTTATTTATTGTAGTTAGCACTAGCAGGAATGGGATTGTAGAAAATCTTGAGGAGCAAGCAAGGAATTTAGATTCATTTCTACAGAAAGTAGAAAAAACAGTGAAGGTTTTTATGCTGGGAGATAGTATTTTTTTTAAAAGCCTGAAATGCTGAGTCATGTGGCAGGTGGAATGGAACACAGTGAGCAGCTAACCAAAACTCCGTGTTCTGAGCAGGACCTGTGAATCAGTCTAGGACAGTAGAGACTGGAAGGCTGGAAGAATTTTAATCACATGGCAAGGTCAGGTGCCAGCCTGAATTTGGGGAAGGAGGTGATGTAAGTCCAGTTTAGTGATCACCCGGAGTCTATGAAGGAGCTTGGTTGTGAGAGATGGAGACTGAAAAGGAATGTTGCAGAGTTGATATGTCAGGAGTAGGCCTGTAGGGTGGAGTGTGGAGAGAGGGTCTGTCCATCATGGCCAGCCTAGGAAAGAGGGCTTCGGTGAGACCACTCCCGAGTGTGATATACGTTCACTGGAGCCTGAGGGGTGCAATAGACAGTAGTATTTCCTGGGAAATTGGAAGAATGAGAGAATTGTCTGTCAGCTGCTCTGGTCACCCTCAGAGCAAGGTCAGGGGGAGTTTGGGGTTGGGTATTGTTTGTTGATTCCCAGAGTTTCAGGATAATGACCTGTAACCCGTTGAGGGCACAGAGATGGAGATTAGCTGTTATATGGTCATCTCTGAGGAACTACCAGCCAGGGATGTGTTCTCCCTGAAAGGTGAGGACGCAGCTGCCGCTTGTAGGTACAACTGCAGCTCTGTGACGTCATCGCACAGAAAAAGAGTGGATACACGTGGAGTGCCTGAGACATCTTAACTGTATTTTTCCAGTAAAACCTTGCCTGCTCCCTTCAGCAGGCAGGCAGAAAAGAGAAAGAAGCGCCCAGCCCTTCCCACTGCTGGTGGCCAGCTTGTGCCAGGCCAGCTGTGGCCGTGGCAGGGAGGGGGAGATGGCTCCCCCCAGTATATTTAAAGTTTTTGCTTTAAATGGATTAGACCAGCGGTTCTCAACCTGTGGGTCTCGACCCCTTTGGCGGTCGAACGACCCTTTCACAGGGGTCGCCTGAGACCATCCTGCATATCAGATATTTACATTACGATTCATAACAGTAGCAACATTACAGTTATGAAGTAGCAACGAAAATAATTTTATGGTTGGGTCACAACATGAGGAACTGTATTTAAAGGGCCAGAAGGTTGAGAACCACTGGACTAGACAAACCAAATCCCTACATGAGACCATTTTGAATGATCTGAGACTAGAAATAAGCAGAAGACCTTTTATTCTTGGAGTCACCAGAAGGGTCATAGACCTGCCCTAAATGCCATCCTAGGAAAGGGGATGATCTAAGCCCAGAATAAATGTAGAGGGACAGAGGGAAACATAGTTGATCATGATTACACTTCATAAGAGTATAACAGCTACAGGGGATAAAAAGATGAACAAATCCCAAACATGCCTTTGTTATCCCTCAAAATGTCTTCATAAACATAGTAATAGCACCTTCATTGGAGGATATTTCTTTTCTTACCTATAACACAACATTTAGAAGCTCTGAGAAGCACAAGCTTGAAAGTAAAAATCACCCAATATCACACTGCCCAGAGATAATTATTGCAGTTAAATATATTTCCTTCCTGTCTTGTTTTCCTCTGTGGATGTGTATAAATACACTTGTGAGTTTGTGTTCTTCACATTTTATTTTATATCCTACTTTTTTAACTTAATATTTTTAAATATATAGAACATTTTTAAAACATGGTTCAAATGAAGCCATAATTTGACTGGAGCTTATTAAATACGTTTGTCAAATATTTTAGAAATAGACTTGGACTTAATGTATGAATCAATGATGCAAATGAGGAAAGAATAGCGAATTTAACGCCTAGGTTTAGATATTCCATCAAGTTGTAGGTAACATTCATATTATCAAATGAAACAGCCACTTGTTGAGACAGTTATCACAACTTCCTTCAAATTTTCTTCTGGTTTTTCTGAAGCCATGTTTTCCCACCCTTGCAGTCACTCCTAAATCTCCAAAGGTTCTCCTTTCTCTGTCTAATCCCAAAATGTTGACCTTGCTCAGGCCCTTTGAGAACGTTCCCCTCCCTCCTTAAGTTACTTACCCAGCCCTTTGATTTTTATACCATTTATATGCTGAAAACACTCAAGTTCAATATTTCAGCCCAAACCTCCATTCTAAGCTCCAGACTTGTATCTTGACACTTGACATCTCCATTTGGATGTCTTGTTGGCATCTCAAGTGGAACTCTTACCAGTAATCTTCCCCTCAAAAATGTGTTCTCCCTTCAGTCTCCTCACCTCGGTAAAGCAACCTCAATCCTCTCAATTGCTCATGGAAAACACCAGGAAGCATTTTAGTGCTTGTCTAGCCCTCATTTCTAGCTCATAGCAAGTCCTGTGTTTCTCCTTGCAAAATACAGGGTGTCCTCCCAAAAATGTATACACGCTTAAACAGCTGATAGCTCAATTGATATTTCTTTTTTTTCAGATTTAACCCATTGGAATTAATAGTTATTCCAAGTGTGTATACATTTTTGGGACACCCTGTATATCTCACATTCAACTCTTCTGTCCACCTTCCTATTCATCCCCCTCCTCTCAGCCACCCACATCTCAATATGAACCACTGTCTCCTAATCGCTTTCCCTCATAGATTCCCTCCAATCTGTTCTCCATGCAATAGCCAAATTAGAATGCTGCTCCCTTATTGAAATACATCAAACCCTGAACATGGCCTCTGAGGCTCAGATCTAGATCTTCCTGTCTTTCCAGCCTCCTATTCTGATGTTCTCCCACCATAGTTGACCCACAATGGTTTGCTCTCCAGTCCCTGAACTGCTGCTTCTCTCTGCCTCACAATCAATTTCCCTAGCCTTCTAATGTGATTCTCAATTCCTTGAGGGCAAGGACTCTGGCCAGGTCACTTCTGTATCCCCAGTTTGTGGAAGAATGCCTGGCACGTGATGGGTACAGCCAGCCTTTGTTGTTATGACCTATCTGTTGGCTCATACTCACCTTTCAAGTCTCAGCCTGCATATCACCCCTCTGGTAGACCTCTCCTAACTCTGCCATTCTGAAGTGGATCTCCATCCTTGTGAGCTCAGTTACATCTCCCTGTTGCTTACATCACTGACAGCAAATGTCATTATGTATGTATATCCTTGTTTGTTTAATATCTCTTTCCCCCACAAGACTTACACACTCCCATGAGAGCAAGGACAATGTTTTTTTTTGTTTTTTGTGGTTTTTTTTTTTGGCTCATGCTTTCCCTAACACATAGCACAATGCCTAGCTCACAGAGAATTCTCAGAATGAATGGAGTTCTGAGGGGAGCTCTTCTCTTTGTTTGGGCAACACTGGAAAAAATGCCGGAGTCAATCTTGAAATAGAGGAGTGTGGTGCACAGAATAATGGAGCCCAAAGATGTCTGTGTCCTAATCCCTAGAACCTGTGACTATATTACCTCACAATCAGGGGTTCTCAAACTACGGCCGGCAGGCCACATGCAAATACAAATATTGTATTTGTTCCCGTTTTGTTTTTTTACTTCAAAATAAGATATGTGCAGTGTGCATAGGAATTTGTTCATAGTTTTTTTTTAAAAACTATAGTCCGGCCCTCCAACGGTCTGAGGGACAGTGAACTGGCCCCCTATTTAAAAAGTTTGAGGACCCCTGCCTCACATGGTTAAAAGGGAATTTGCAGGTGTATTCAGTTAAGGATCTCGCCCTGGAGATAATTATCCGGGATAATCCAGGTGGGCCCAATGTAATCACAAGGGTCTGTATAAGAGGGAGGCAGGAAGGTCAGAGTCAGAAAATGAGGTGTGTGCACGAAAGCAGAGCTGAGAGAGAGAGAAAGGGAGGAGAGATCGAATGAGATTAAGAGAGAGTGAGACAGATTTGAAGATGCTGCTGGCCTTGAAGGTGAAGGAAGGGGCCACAAGCCCAGAAATGCGGCCGGCCTCTAGAAGCTTGAAAAGGCGAAGGAATGGATCCTCCTCCAGAGCCTCCAAAAGAATCTGCCCTGCCAGCACCTCGATTTTAGGACCGCCAACCGCCCAAACTGTAAGATAATAAGTGCATGTTGTTTGAAGACACTAAGTAATCTGTTACCGCAGCCATAAGAAACTAATACAGGGAGGGACCAGAGAAAAGGTTCAAGGAACCTGAAGGCGAGATGTGGTCCTGCGTCTTTTTTAGAAGGATTAGACTTGCCCACTGGCAAACTATCTCATTTCTATCGTCCTACAACCAGTTTCATGCCGTCGATTCCTCTTTCTTTTTCCCTAAGTTCCATCCTTGGGACAAATAAGTCTGTGCCTTCTTTCTTGAGTATAAGTTCAGAGACAGGAGGGAGAACCTGGAGCTGGACTTGAACCATGGAAATGAGGGACAGGGGTGGTTGTTCCCTGGCTGGACAAGGATTGCCTTCTCTTGCTTTTAAGAGGTGTCACCGAACTCCTTTTTATGGCCTAGTCTAAGGTGCCTTGTCAATGGACTTCTCTAATTTAGAATTAGACTCTCTAGACCTGTGGTTTGGGGAAAATGAGCTTTCTGAGAAAAAGAGAAAACGTTGGATTCCCTTTTGGGGAAAATACACACAAGCAGAAATTTTCATGTGCAGTTATTAGGGGTTCATGGACTTGTAAGTTCAAAGGATAGAGGTGACTAGCAGGACAGATTGATCATGGCCATTTCAGGTGATGTCAACAAGTGTTTATTTAAAAAAAAAAAACAACAAACATCTTTTTATATTGGATGCATGAGTCAGTGGGAGGTAAAGGGGAAGTAATATTATAAGATGGGCTTCCGTGTTGAGCTAAGGGTTTGGACTTAATGCTGCAGGGAGGATACTAGGGAGGGCTTCAAGCAAGGTAGGGACACAATTTTATCTTTACTTTTGAAAAAAGCCACTCTGGCAGCATACCTATTGGCTTATTATAATCTCATAATTAGGGATGAAACACCTTAGGGGTGAAAAATGCTATTGACGTGAAATATTTTAATACTTCCTTTTACAGCCAGTGTTATCAGATGGCATATTAAGTGATCTAATTTCATAGACATTGTGCTGTAGAAAGCAGTTTCCTGTAGCTAATGTAAGGTCATTTAAACTCTGACTGTTGTCAGGATCATTGCTTCCCTAATAGCGGGTGTGCGTTGATGGTTAGTCTTATTGTTACTATCATCATCATCTCCTAGTTCAAGTACTTCACAGCTTCAATCAGATTCATCTCCAGCTGAGAAAATTCAGACAGCTGAAGCAGTGTGCAGTGGGAGAGCACTCCCAGGTCAGAGGACCGTTCCCGGTTCTATCACACACGAGAGAAGGAATTTAGGTCAAGTTAATCTCCCAAAGCCACAGTTTCTTTATCCATAAAATGGGCATTATAAACCCTACTTCTGTAACAACTGTGATCAAATGCAATCATTAAAAAATATAGTGCTTTGAAAAATAGACTACATTACACACATGCAAGCTGACATTCATTTTCCTCTTAGAATTACCATCATCCCTGAACAAGTTTGGGTTAGGAAAGAGGCTCTATGGAAGTAAATGTTTATGATTTGCTTTTGTAATATTATATGGTTTTCTCTTGAAGTATCAAGTGTCTTAGAGGTTTTTCTAATATCCAGGCTTGTTGCCTCCACTTAGCCCTTGAAAAGTCCTGAATCAAAAATAGACTGTTTTGCTATGTTCTGAAATCTAGCGCTATATGTTATAAGGGAGTCAAAGGACCCCTTTGGGAAGATGACCCGGTCTCAGTTCTCTGAGAACTTACGCAAAGCCGTGCAGAGAAAATTGGAAGGGCTGAGCGTGTGTGTGAAGCTGTTGACTCGCTAAGGACTTGCTGGCCTGCTGGTGGGTATCCCTGAGAAAAGAGGAGAGGGCTATTGGCTCAGAGTTTGCAGGGAAAGAACTGCTGGTTCTAAAGGAGCAACCACCTGCAGTACGCAGAAGGTTCTTGGTCATCATCATGACTTACTAATCTGCTAATCAGAGACACTCCAGGCGGCGGCGGTTCGGTTTTCTAAAGCACGTCTTGCTCAGGAGAGGCTGTGGTAGGAAATACTGCAGCCTCGCCCACCTGCCCGCCTCGGGGAAATGTCAGGTGATGGGACCTTTACTCCTCTGACTCAAGAAACCACATGCACAATGAGCACAACCAGACACTGCCTTAAAGTAGGCAAGATGCTTTTTAATGACGCCCAAATGCACCAATGCTCAAGCATTTACTTTTACACAGAGACGGGGAGAAGGAAACCTCCAGGTGCCGTTCCTCCTGTGGCAGCAGAATACCTTCTTGTGTTTATACCTCCCCGTGTTACTAGCAGTGACATTAACAGTGGTGTTCATGCTGGTTTACCAGGTGGCTTACAAGTTTTCCTTGGACTTCCCCGTGGTTGCATATGATTTGAAGCAAATAAAATATTTTTATCCCTACTTCATCAAAAGGAATGGCTTCACCACGCTGCTACCTTTGCTGAGGTCAAGCAGCTAGACTTTAAGGAGAACTTCGACTTTGATTCTAGGCTCATTTTGAAAACACACACACACACACACACACACACACACACACACAAGACAACAGATGTATAAACAGTGTGGGCTTTGCATCCAGACTCCACCACACACTACCAATGCAAACGGGGCGAGTCACTTAACCTTGCTGGCCTTAAATCTCCCACCTGTAACATGGTGTGGTAGTTGCTAATTTGAAAGGTCCTTGAAAGGGTTAAGTGAGTTCAGAGGTTCTGACAGGCTGCAGTGCGCCTGTGTATAACTTGAACTCCAGAGCCAGACTCCCCAGGTCTCAGTCCCACTTCCACCTCTGCACTGTGTGACCTAGTATAAGTGAGTAACCCTCTCTGAGCCAGTAAAATGGAGATGATAATAGTACCTACTTCAGAGGGTCATTGTGAGGATAAAAGACTTCATCTAACCAAAAGCACTTAAAACAGTGCCTGCCCCTTAGTGAACACTGTATAAGTATGTGCTATGATTGCGATAGATTGTGATGGTAATTGTGGTTATCCATCAAGTGTCCGGCACAAATGGTTGATCAAAAAGGATTAACTGTTGTTGTTTTTTGCAATTCCTATTACTTCTCCCATCAGAGCACTTGAATTTTAAGGAGCCTGAAGGGAAAAGCAATCGTATTACAAGTCTGTTTTTTTGTTTTAACTAAACAGATGTCAACAGGATCCTTTCCAAAATCTTATTCCTTCCGGGACTCAGAATCTGATCTTATACCACAGGAGAAAGGCGGTTTTCTCTCTCAGTGCCCCTTAAAGCAAGAACAGATTCCTGAGCCTCACCCCACACCTTCTCGGTGAGAAATTCTGGGGCTGCACCCACCGGTCTGGTTTTGGTTTGGGTTTGGTTTTCAATGCCCATTGACTGTTTTTGTAAGTCTATTTTTTGGAGTAGTGTAAGTTAACAGAAAAATGGAGAGGAAGGTACAGAGATTTCACATCTACCTTCTGCACATGTACAGACTCCCCCCCTATCAACACCCCCCACCAAAAGGGTGCATTGGTTACAATTGATGAACCTGCTACTATTGATCACCCAAAGTCCCTACTTTATACTATGGTTCGCTCTTGGGTTGTACATTCTGTGGGTTCAGACCAATGTATACTGATATGTATCCACCATATAGCATCACACAGAGTATTTTCCTGGCCCTGAAAATTCTCTCTGTTCTGCCTAATCATCCCTCCCTTCCCCCACCCCCTGGCAACCACTGATCTTTTTACTGTCTCCATGGTTTTGCCTTCTGTCTGTTTTAACAAGCATTCCAGTGAGTCTCATGTTTTCTAAAGTTTGAAAACACAAGATATAGACTCCTACAACCTTGACTACTTTCTATTGCTGGGGGTGGTGGGGGCATCAACAAAGACTTGGCTACTCCATCTGTTTGACAGGTGTTCCAGCTCAAGAAGTGTTAAATGACTGAATTAAGCAGAAATAGAGAGTCAGGTGGGGCGTGGGGAGGGGAAAGCAAACTTGGAGAGCATGTGAGGCTATTGATAGGTCTGGAACAGAACGTTTTGGAGTTGGGTCGTCTGGAAAATACTGATGTCACATCTTGTGCCGTATTGCTGGAGTGATGGATAGGAGGAGAGATGCCTTTTGAATTTCTATGAGAGCTTAAAATGAAAATCATGTCAGCCTTCAGAAGTCAGAGCTGTTGGTACAAAAGGTCACCAATGCCAATTGGTGGCATGGCAGAGCTCAGCGAGGGAGTATTAAAATAGCAAACTTTTTTCTTTTGTTTTTTTTTTTAAAGCACCAGTTGCACTATGGTTTGAGTCTCAGTCTTTTGCCATCTTGCTGCCCCCAGGATCTTAAGTAAAAAGACAAGTGAAAAGAGAAAACCACCAAGACAGTTTTCCATCTCCTGCAGGGTGGAGGGTAGGTAGTTGGTTGTTGTCCTCAGACTTAGGGCTATGGAATATTTGTGGTGGAGGAAGAAAACAATTAAATGGTGACTTCATGGGAAAGTGATAGTGGAGTGACTAAGCAGGACAGATTGATCGTGGCCATTTCCGGTGACGTCAGCATTTATTGGGGACCTAAGCCCTGTGCTAGATGTGGTTTGTCTGGGGTTCAGCCTTGGGTGACTGAGGCTTCTAGTGCCTTAGAAAAAGAAACCAGTCTTGGCGGTGGGGTGGGAAGGTTGTACAGTGATGGCGAACCTATGACACGCGTGTCAGAGGTGACACGCGAACTCATTTTTTTGGTTGATTTTTCTTTGATAAATGGCATTTAAATATATAAAATAAATATCAAAAATATGAATCTTTGTTTTACTATGGTTGCAAATATCAAAAAAATTCTATATGTGACATGGCACCAGAGTTAAGTTAGGGTTTTTCAAATTGCTGACACGCCGAGCTCAAAAGGTTCGCCATCACTGTTGTAAGATATTAGTTTTGGTTTGTGTATACTGGATGTGTGATGATAGAACAGCATCCAAATAGGCTTAAAGGGCCTGAGAGTCATATGCATTGAGACAGTTTTTGAAGCCATTAGGAATGGATTGATTATCTACATAATTAAGGAAATCTGAGGGTCAATAATCAAACCTTTAGGGAGGCTGCAGTTATAGCAAATAGGATATGAGAAGTCAGTGAAGGAATGAGCCCACCAGAAAAGGTAAAAGTTGTCCCCAGACCATGTTCTAGCATAGAAATCAAGAGGATACATTTTTTTTCAAGAAGAGAGATAGGTTCTTTGTTAAAAGTGTGAAGAAATAAAAACAAAGCATGTGTGTGTGGTGGGGGGAGTTGCTAAGTAAAAATGTTAACTCAAAAAGAAAGTATTGTTTTACAAAATAGATGATTTGTTATATTCACTTGAGTCAGGGTTTCTTAACCTCAGCACTGTTGATGGTTGGGCTGGATAATTCCTTGTGATGAGAAGCTGTTCTGTGCATTATAGCATGTTTAGTAACATCCCTGGCCTCTACCTACTGGATGCCAGTAGTAAAACTACCATCACCAGTTATGACAATCAGAAAATGTCTTCAGACAATGCCAGATATTCTTGGTTGAGAATCACTGATTTAAGTATTAATTTAGCTCCCTCTGTATACATAGTACTACATTAGGCACTGCAAGGCATAGAAATATGATACCCTTTCACCGTTAAGAAGGACGCATTCAACTATTCTATATCTCCTATTATGCTGATTACAATTATATATACATATATATATATATATATATATATATATATATAAAATCATATACACAAGTGTATATATACATATGTGACAATAATTCCCCAAGTTAACATTATGTCAATTTAATTATGGAATGATATTGGAAAAGTGGTACTTTGGAAAGACTGGTGACCCAGTGCTGTGTGTTTTATCACAGATCAGTGTAGGAAATTTTGATTGTGGATCCATATCAATGGCAATATTAGTAAGCAGTTTCCAAATTAAATTTTGTGTATTTCTAAAACTCAAATTACTTTTTTGTTCTCTCACTTTTTATGAGATAAAATATTCTTCCTGATCCATAGGTACATTATAGAACTTCTGAATTTAAAAAATTATGAGTGTACCATTTGTCTTTTGGTAGAAATTATGGTGCTACCTACTGAAAAGTGTTCTGGCAAGTTTCAAAGTTCTCAATAAAAGAAAGATGGAGATTTGGGACTATAATTTGACTTTAAAAATATTGGTAGGAGCCCTAACTGGTTTGGCTCAGTGGATAGAGCATCAGCCTGCGGACTCAAGGGTCCCAGGTTCAATTCCGGTCAAGGGCATGTACCTTGGCTGCGGGCACAAACCCAGTAGGGAGTGTGCAGGAGGCAGCTGATCGATGTTTCTCTCTCATCGATGTTTCTAACTCTCTATCCCTCTCCCTTCCTCTCTGTAAAAAATCAATAAAATACATTTTTTAAAAAAATATTGGTAGGAAGGATTACCACAAAAATAATTTCATGACAAGAAAAGTCCTTGGTGTTGGGAATAAGCTCTCCATCAAAAGAAGCAGCCTGTCATCTCTCCAAGCCTAGCTTCCTCATTGCTTAGGAGCAGAAAAAAAAACCTAACTCCTTTTTTGCTGCTGGTAACATTGAACAAGGCCCCGACTATTGAGGCTAATCCCGGGACGCGTGTTTGCTTTGCAGACTGCATCATCTGCCATCAAAGGTGCTATCCAGCTGGGAATAGGATACACAGTGGGTAATCTCACGTCCAAACCAGACCGAGATGTTCTCATGCAAGACTTCTACGTGGTGGAAAGTGTGTTCCTGCCCAGGTAAGAAGATCTATTTTGTGTGTGATATTTCATGCCAAAGAACCCTCCTTGCGACACCCCACATTGAAGACTTTTTGCCAGTGCACACGTAAAGCAGCGCAGACTCAAAGCAGCCCAGCTGATGGTTACTTTCTGCCGCATCAGGTGGCCTGCATTTTCTCTATGGAGATGGGAAACGGGTTTCCTCCTGTGGGCCAGTTGTCATTAGCTGTGATGTTGCCTGAAGGACCAAGGGGAGAAAGACTGAGAGTCAGTGGGAAAGAATGCAGCCAGTACAGAGTACTGTCTGCGTAGGTTTAGAATAAGAGGACGTCCGAGAAGCAGCGGCTGGCACCAGGTTCTTGTTACCCCTAATTTAAAAGGGGGGCTGGGAGGACCCACAATTAGGCATGCATCTGAGTTCACTCATTTAGCTCCTTTTGTAACTTAACTCGTTCCACTTAATTTTCCTCAAGAAAACTGATGAAGATCCCAATATTTTGATACCATATTTGCAAAAACACCCACACTACCCATACATGCTACCTTAATTGTATTGGGGGAGGGGATAATCAATTCAGCAAATAATCTGAGTTTGGATGATGGTGATGGTTGTACAACAGTGTTAATGTACTGAATGCCACAGCACTGTGCACATGGAAATGGTTACAGTAGCAAGCTTTATATTGTGTCTGCTCTACCAAAATAAAGTAAATAAACCAAAAATTTAAGTCCAGTACTAGCTTAGTCTAGGAAGAGAAGTAATCATTATTAAATTGGAAATGTCACCACTACTGACAGGATTTTTTTATATAAATATTTAATTCTAGATACAGCATATTTCCCTATTATAATGTTTCTGCTTTTACCTAAATATGTCTTACTCATGGTCTAGCAAATAAATTTGTTTTGGGGATTGGAGGTAATTATTTTGTCTTTTGGTTCTATGAGGATTGACTTATCAGACATTCATTTTTTTGAAATATGTTTAAAATGAGCCACTTTTGTTATTAATGATTACTGGACTTGTATGAGAATGACTGGGTGAAACTTCAGCTCTCAGTGTTCTCATTACCTTACTTTTTAAAAAAATTTCCAGAGGATGCCCAGCCAGCATGGCTCAGTGGTTGGGCACCGACCTATGAACCAGGAGGTCACGGTTCGATTCAAGGTTAGGGCACATGCCCAGGTTGTGGGCTCAATCCCCAGTGTGGGGCGTGCAGGAGGCAGCCCATCAATGATTCCTTCTCATCATTGATGTTTCTCTCTCTCTCTCCCTCTCCCTTCCTCTCTGAAATCAATAAGAATATATTGATTTCAGAGGAGTGCTGCCTACATTTATCTGTATATCCAGGTGTCAACTGGCTGGAAGTAACACCTGTAGGTGACTGTGCCCACCTAATCACAAAGGGGCCCATAAACACTGAAAGTCAGGTATGAATCCAGACTGACTCATTTTGCTTCAAATGCTCTTGGTTGAAGAATAAAGTTGATCTATCAGAATTTTTGAAGTGTGCTCTTCTAGGGTCCCCTAGCAGGTATGAGAACTAGTTTCCATAGAGAAAATGGACAACCCCAAGGCCTAAGATATAATCCTGTTTGCTTATGACACTGCTCTTCTTTCTAGAGCTGGAAATTGTTCCATGTTTTTGTTTTTAATAGTCTGTTTGTCACTCCAAAAAACAATGCATGAACTACATACTTTGATATAACTTCGGTAGGTCATGAGTTTACCTCAACCTTTTGGTATGATCTGTTAGACCCATATAAGGTCTTCATAGGCACCTTTCTCTTTTATAATTTATTTTTCAATTACAGTTGACAAACAAGATTATATTAGTTTCAGGTATGCAACATAGTGATTGGATATTTATATTACTTACAAAGTGATCACCCCAATAAATCTAGTACTCATCTGACACCATACATAGTTATTAGAATATTATTGACTATATTCCCTGTGCTGTACTTTACATCCCCATGACAATTTTTATAACTGGAAATTTGTCTTTTTTAATCCCTTCACCTTTTTCACCCATCTCCCCAACCCTCCCGTCTGGAAACCATCAAATTGTTCTCTCTCTCTCTCTCTCTCTCTCTCTCTCAATCGATATCGAGAGAGTTTTTTTTCTGTTTATTTTTTAGATTCAACCTATAAGTGAAATTATATGATATTTGTCTTTCTCTGTCTGACTTATTTCACTTAGCATAATATCCTCTCCATCCATATTGTCACAAATAGCAAGATTTCATTTTTTATGGCTGATTAATATTCCATTGTGTGTATGTGCATGTGTGTGTGTGTCTGTGTGTGTGTGTGTGTGTGTACACACCACATCTTCTTGATCCATTCATCTATTGATGAACACTAAGTTGCTTCCATATTTGGCTATTGTAAATAGGGCTGAAGTGAATATAGGGGTGCATATATCTTTTTGGATTAGTGTTTTGGATTTCTTCAGATAAAATACTCAGCAGTGGACTTGCTGGGTCATATGGTGGTTCTTTTTTTTTTTTTAAGGAATCTCCATACTGTTTTCCATAGTGGCTGCACCAATTTACAATCCTACCAACAGTGTACAAGGGTTCCCTTTTCTTTACGTCCTCATCAACACAGTTGTTTGCTGATTTGTTGATGGTAGCTATTCTATTGATGGTAGCTATTCTGACAGGTGTGAGGTGATATCTCATTGTGATTTTAATTTGCATTTCCCTGATGATTAGTGATTTTGAGTATGATTCCATATATCTATTGGCCATCTATATGACTTCTTTGGAAATCTATTCAGGTACACTGCTCTTTTTTTAATCAGAAATTTTATTTTTTTGGTATTAAGTTGTATGATTTCCTTATGTATTTTGGATATTAACTCCTTATTGGATATATCATTGTGAGATATTTTCTCCCATTCGGTAGGTTGTCTTTTTGTTTTGTTCATGGTTTCCTTCAGTGTGCAGGAACTTTTTATTAATGTAGTCCCATTTGTTTATTTTTTTTCTTTTGTTTCCCTTGCCCAAGGAGACATTTTCAAAAATCATTGCTAAGAGTCATGTCAAAGAGTTTACTGCCTATGTTTTCTTCTAGTTTTATTCTGTCAGGTTTTACATTTAAGTCTTTAAGTCATTTTTAGTTTATCCTTGTATGTGGTGTAAGAAAGTGGTCTAGTCTTATTTTTTTTTTGCATATATATGTCCAGTTTCCCAATACCATTTGTATATTCTTGCCTCCTTTGTCATAGATTATTTGACCACAAGAACGTAACTCTTGTTTATATCAGCTAGTCTATAGTAAAATTTATTTTGTTATACATCGATCTCAGCAATTCCAAGAACCTATCAATGATGTTAAGGGAGAACTTACTGCATCTCCTTTTTACTATAGCAATCAAAATGCCACACAAAAAAATGATGAATAAATTCAGTGTTGTGATTGTGGCAATGGTTTCACTGGGGTATACACATGACAAAATTCATGAACTTTATTGTATGCCAATTATATCTCCACAAAGCCTCCCAGTAATGCTTCCTCCCTACCCATCCATACTCTACACTTGCCTGGGGAGGAGCATGAGGGAAGGTGGGGCGGACTGGCTCTTGTTGGAAGCGACTGAAGCGTTCTGAAGCCTCTGGTGAGTCTGTCCAGGTCATGGAGGGAACGCATTCCTTGGGGCACCTTGAGATGTTTTTATCACTGCTGCTGTGAAGCTGCAAAATCCGTTTCCCTTAGCAACCCAGTGTATTGTGTTATTTTTTATTTATTTATTTGAAAATGAGTCAAGGTTATTTTTAGATAGTATGTACTTGGTCTACAGGTTACTTCATTTTATGGATGGAAAAAGCTCTGGACCTGATTAAGATTTGAAGGGGGATATAAAAGCCCTGTCAACGATTTATTCTGTGCTTTTCCAAAATTACCAAGTAGATGAGTAGAGAACCATGACCAGATCTTAATATTTTGACCCCATTTCTGTGCTGTGATCATAAATTCAAGATTGCAGATACATTTCCATGTGCAAGTAAGATTAGGAGGAAAGGATGTTTCATAACGTTTGTACCATGTTTAGATATTTGGTAGTTGCAACAGAGGTGGCAAAAGGAGGTAAGGTTTATAAGTACCAACTATGCACCAAGCATAGCTTTATTGATATATATATTATGTAACATATAATAATGTTGTTAATTACCATTCATCTTTACCAAAAAAATTTACATATGAATTAACCAAGGCCTTGAGATATGAAGTGGCTTAATCCAGAGCTATACAACCAATAAATACATGGTAAAGCCAGGATTTGAATTTAGGGGTGGCTGGCTCTAAAGTTTTGTTTTTCCCTGCACTATGGCAATAAAGAACAGGAACAAAATTCCTGCTTTTTTGAATCAGAAAAAAAATCCATCTTTTACCTTAGAATTGTGACCCTAAATCTACCTCTCCGGCCCCTTGACCAGCAACTCTGATCCATTCCTCCACTCCCCTGCAGGAGGCGCCATCACTGCTTTCTCCAGGGTAAATATGGTTGGAATGCTGGCAGTAAAAGTTACATATCTCTCCGTTTTTAAAACTAATTATCTAATTGAAGAATTTCTAAAAATTCTGCATTGTAAACAGAATTGAGCTTGATGTGAGGATGCTTGCAGAAAATGGACTGCCGGTAGTGTTGGAGGACATGCTGTTCAGGATTTCTTTGAATAGCTAGGGAGTACCCTCACTGGGGAGAGAATTCCGCAGAACTACTGTGAGAGTGAAACGTTATTCTAAATGCCACGCAAACGTATACATCAAAGGTTTATGAAGTATTTCCAGACATCAGTGCTAGATGTTACGGTTTTGACACCCTAGCCAACCACCTGCCTGTCAGGTGATGCTGACATAAACTCATCCAAGAATTGTATGTATCCCATGGAGCCAACACACTACAGCCCACAGCACAAATTCGGCTCTTTGCCTCTTTTTGTTAATAAAGTTTAATTGGAACACAGCCACATCCAGTCACTTACATATTGCCTGTGGCTGCTTTCCCACAACAGCAGACTTGAGTAGCTGCAACAGAGACTCTAACAGATCGCCACTTCCCTGTCCCGATCTATACAGACATTCTGCACCAAGTTTTATGTATATGTGGACAGAATACAAAACTGTCACAATACTCTTCTCAGGATTAAGTGAGATACGTGGCTGTCGCTGGGCAAGCCAATAATATGATGTCCCTTCAAGTCAAAACTCTTAAGTATTTGCTCAGCATATGTAGTGGAGATGGGAAGAAACTGATTTCCTAGCAATAAAAGTTATGTATCTCTTCCTTTATTTCAAAATAAAAGATTTATTGCATGTACCAAATATTATATAACATTTTACCTTATTTGGAATTGCCTTGAAAGCACAATTTCTTAAAAGCACAATTTCCAGGTATGGTAATAACCACTTGGGAGGTTTTAACATTTAAATAATCAATGACATATCATGTAATACAGTAAGTGATACCTGGAATACATTATTTTGTTTTGGAATTTAAGCTATTTTCAGCTGCCAACTTTGTTGTAAATCCTCACATGAGGATATTTTTCCATTGACTTTTAGAGAGAGTGGAAGAGAGAGAGAGAGAGAGAGAGAGACATCGATGTGAGCAAAACACATGGATTGGTTGCCTCCTGGGCACGCCCTGACCAGGGCCAGGGATCAAGCCTGCAACCGAGGTATGTGCCCTTCACTGGAATTGAAACTGGGACCCTTCAGTCCATGGGCTGACACTCTATCCACAGAGCCAAACCAGCTAGGGCTCAGCTACTGACTTTTAAAGACTACTGCCAGCTGATGGGCCTCAAAAGGTGATTCGGTCTCCTGTCGAACGAGGCAGCTCAGCGGAGGAGGGGTTGGCACCAGCAAGGAGTATGTCTCTTGTTTTGCTTTGTTTTTCCATCCAAGAGCACGGTCTAATTTGGCAAAAGAGAGAACCAATTTCTATTTCACTGGTTAAATAGAGTCATATGTGGAAACGAGAGGATCTCCACGTTGCCTGAATGGGCAGGGCAGCTCCGGTGTGGATCTAATTTCCCAATCTTGTTTGTTCCTGACCACGTTGGGCCATTACTTTCCCTTCCTGGGCTTTGATTTCTTTATCTGCTAAATGGGAAATCTCAGATGGTGGCTAATGTCTCCTCAAGCTTCAACACTGTAATTCTAAGCATCCATTGCCATTAGGAATGTGTATTTTTGGATTTACAGCAAGCACTGGCTTTGGCCTTAAAAATTGAACTCTGGCCCAGCCGGTGTGGATCAGTGGCTGAGCACTGACCCCTGAACCAAGAGGTCACAAGATCGATTCCTGATCAGGGCACATGCGCAGGTCGCAGATTCAACCCCCTGTAGAGGGCATTTCTCTCTCATCGATGTTTCTATCTCTCTATCCCTCTCACTCTCTAGAATTCTTAAACGCTTTTTTTAAAAAAATAATTGAACTCTGCTCAGAAAAGGTGAATATCAAAATGCCAGAGTCAGTCCATGGTCAAAGTTGGACGGCTTCTTGGTGAAATAAGAGAGAAAAGGACAGGATAGAGAAAGTGCTGTTCTTTAGTCAAAGTTTCTTCCTCTGATGGCATTAACAGACCCTTTCCTTTATAACGTGATAGGGATAGTACTGTGTGTTTGCTCAGTTGTGTAGGTTCCTACTTGGTAACATACATTTGGAAATTTCATGCAGTCTCCAAATTTTTATTGTTGGAATTTTACCAGCTCATGGGAGTCAGACATCTAGAACCACCGCTGAAAACCTCCCAGCTGAAATTTCCAAAGCCTCTCATTTATGTCAGGAGAGAAAAGTAGATTTTCCCCCCTCAAACCCTGCATAAGCTCATTGATATAAATCTTAACCTGGGAAGAGGTCTGCTCTTCCGGAGACTTGACTTTTGCTGAGTAGGTCTAGGTGCTGGGCACAGTCTTCTGCTGAAGACCAAGTGCAGGCAGGAGCGCCCCAGGAGTCTTCAGTGGGACCCTTCCTCTGGCAGCAGACTCATGTTGACTGCAGTTGTGTAACTGCCCTAGCTAAGCCGTCTCCCCATGTGCTAAGGAGCCTCTGTGTTGGACATCTGTGGCCGGCACCCACGCCGCAGCCAGTGGTTCTGCCAGTGCGTGACCTCAGGAAGCCCAGGTTGGTGTCTGCTGGCCGATCCTCGCCAGGGCCTGCTGGTTGGTTCTGCTCTTGTGCATTGTAGCTCCTGACAAACTCCAGCTGGAGCCAACAGCCCCATTAATTTTCATTTCCTTCAGGAAAGCTTCAATCATGTCAGGCTGGTATTTGTTCGTCACTGGAGCAGCTTGATGCACAGAAGCAGCCCCTTCTGCTGTGGCACCGAGCGTGCAGTGCTCTGTTTGTGTGTGTGTGTGTGTGTGTGTGTAAGGTTATGGCTTTTAATCCTCACTTTTAAAATGTTCCAATGTAGTGAATAGTAATACAGAGAAGGGTTTATCCTCATGATGCTTTTAAAAGGAAGACTGAAAAGTGTCACTTTGGTCTCTGTGCCTTTTTACCCAATGTTATCACTGTTCCTAGGGGCATGTTTATCCTTCAAGGATTTTTTTTTAACCCTCACTGAGGATAAGTTTTTATTGATTTTGAGAGAGAGAGAGAGAGAGAGAGAGAGAGAGAAACATTGTTGTGAGAGAGATACATAGGTTGATTCTCTCCCAAACACACCACAACCAGGGATCAAACGCACAACCTAGGTATGTGCCCTGACTGGGAATCAAACCTGCAGCCCTCTGGTGTACGGGATGACACTCCAACCAACTTAGCCACTGGGCCAGGGCATCCTTCAAGGATTTTTTTTACACATCTACCTGCCCAAAATATATTTTCCCTTTTTTATATAAATGGTGGCACGCCACACACAGTATCTGCATCATGCTTTTTTCACTTAATTTATCCTAGAGATCTTATCGTGTCATTGCATGTTAAGCTTCCTTGTTCTTTGTAAAATATCTGCATAGTATTCCATTGTATGGCGAACCATAATTAATTTGACCAGTCCTCTTGTGAGAGACATCCAGGTTGCTTCCAACCCTTCGTCCTTAGAAACAATGCTGTCATAAATAACCAGACACACGTGTGTCCATGGCCTTCTTTATCTGTGGCATACAGTATAAGCATGCATTTGCCGGAACAAAGAGTTATGCACAATTGTAATGTTGACAAGTTGTGAAAATATCCTCCATAGGAAAAGTATCAATTTCCCACTAATGTTTCAGGGTTCCAGTTTCCCTTGAGCTATCCCAAAATTTTGGAATTTTGTTAATCTGATAGGTAAAATGGTCTCTCAGTGATATTTGATTTTCATTATTTTATTATTAACGAGAGGCCCAGTGCATGGATTCATGCACTTGTGGGGGGCGTGACCTGCAAGAATCGGCCCGCTGTGGGAGCACCACTCATCCTGGTCACCTGAGTGGTGCTCCCACTGTGGGAGTGTACTGACCACCAGGGTAAAGCTCTTGCATTGAGCATCTGCCCCCTGGTGGTCAGTGCGCATCATAGCGACTGGTTGACCGGTTATTCTGGTCATTCCACCATTCGGTCGCTGGGCTTTTACATATATAGATGAGGTCAAACAACTTTTCAAATGTTTAAATCATTTATATTTCCATTCCTGTGAAGTACCTGATCATATCTCTGGCTATTTTTTTTTTTAATTCACTTTTTGGTCTTTTTCTTTAGTGTTGACTGGAGCTCTTTTGTTTGTTTGTTAATCCACCGAGAATGTGGCAAAAAGAGATATTGAATCTCTATATAAAATCATATTACTCTACTGCATTGTTCTTATTTTTCACAATGAAAAATTAAAGTACAGGCAGATTAGGTGACTTATCTGATATCATGTAAATAAAACTAATCATAAACATCAAAATTCAGCCTAGTGGATGCCTCTTAAGCAGTGGTTCTCAACCTTCCTAATGTCACGACCCTTTAATACAGTTCCTCATGTTGTGGTGACCCCCAACCATAAAATTATTTTCGTTGCTACTTCATAACTGTAATTTTGCTACTGTTATGAATCATAATGTAAATAATCTGATATGCAGGATGTATTTTCATTGTTACAAATTGAACATAATTAAAGCATAGTGATTAATCACAAAAACAATATGTAATTATATATGTGTTTTCCGATGGTCTTAGGCGACCCCTGTGAAAGGGTCGTTCGACCCCCAAAACGTGACTCACAGGTTGAGAACCGCTGCTCTAAGGGGAAGGAAAGGAATAAGATCAGTAAAAAGTACAGAAGGGATTCGACTATATGGATAAATTTTATTTCTTAAGCAGCATTTTGGGGTCATGGATATTCATTGATTTATACTTTATACCTTTCATATACCATAAATATTGCAAAAAAAATTCAAAGATGAACCCAGAAGAGGGGGGGGGGAGAAAATGATTTAAGTGGGAATGGAAATCGGATTTTTAAATCACTAAAAAATGTAAGGTCTCTTTTTCTGTAATTACAGATTTAAAGAAGACTTTACAGATCCATGCCCCATTTATTTCCAGTTCCATGGTTCTCATCTATTTTAGAAATTATTTTATTTGTAGTTCAAAGAATTTATCCAGTGTTCAAAATTCATGGCAAAAAAAATGCATTTGTAAAATTTGTTCCACACACTAAACCCTGGATCTTATGCCTAAAGCAAGTCAACTATGGTTTCATGAGAAAGGTGGGTTGATTTCCCCAGGAAGGAAGTACAGGGGGATGGCGACAAATTCTCAGGCTGAAGACACGGTGTGGTTGGCAGGGGCTGCCTGCTTGGAGTGGCCCTCACTGAGTTGGCAACTGTTTTTACCTGATGGCCAGTCGCCTTTGAAACATGAACTTCAAGAGACCCACTATCAGGGGGTGCTTTTTGTTAGAGGGGAGTTTGGCTCCGGACCAGTAGAGCTAGAATTTGAAGTCAAAATTGTCTTCGCTAATGTTCTCTCTCTTATTCTTTTTACTATTTTAACTGCAGTGAAGGGAGCAATCTGACCCCAGCACATCACTACCCAGACTTCAGATTTAAGACATATGCTCCACTAGCATTCCGATATTTCAGAGAGCTTTTTGGCATCAAGCCTGATGATTACTTGGTAAGAATCTATAATTTTCCTTCTTTTCCAGAAATGTGTGATGTAAACATTTGTCTCATAGCAACAGTGATAAGTGACTTGTGTCTCTTATTTTATAAAGCTCTGGAGCGTAGTAAAAAACTCCAACTCTCATAATGATTATACATTTAGCTTCAGAACATGTGATTTGATTGCAGTTTTTAACTGATGGCTACAAAATCTGCCATTGTGATTGATACTTAAATAACTCTGGTATTGGTTTCTTCTTCAGATAATTATTCTAGCAGATATATTATAATTAGTTCTAAATACTCCTGTGAATTTTGCTGATTGGATTCTCTTGGAAAGCCTTTCTGTTTTAATTGCCTTATTTACACCATTCGTCTCAATCCTGCCTTGGTCCGCAACCATTTTCACCTTGACCTACAATGGAATATTCTTTTAAGGAACTGGATATCTTTGTTCTCAAAATCTCTTTATACAGATTCTTTTTAAATGTGTTTTCATTTGGTACAAGGCTGTGTTTTATTCTCAGATTTGTCTTTTCTCCCTGCCTTCCTTCTGGCGCAGGCAGCACCAATACAACAGCCTTTCTGTGAGGTAGTCTAATGTGGCTTCAGAGATTTATCCTTTTCCTGTTCAAGGAGTCAGGGACTTCTTTCTGTTTCAAGAAGAAAATGGTGTATTGTGTCATTTGATCACTGTTCACACCCTAGGGCTCTTCAAAATCAGTTCTCAAGAAGCTGAAGGAAGGATGCCATCAAATATTTATGGTTCATCTCATTCTGAATTGTATTAATAGGACTTGAGCTAGATCCTGGAATAATGCTTTGCAAAGGAGGTAGAGCCACATTTGTCACTTGTCACAGAGAGTGTTTAAAATGCATCTTTTAATTTGGGTGCAATGGAAATGATTAAATTCCAAGCAGATTCTCCTTTGTGCCGACGGAAACCATGCATGACCCGCTTCTTTCGTTTGGCCTTAAGAAAATCATATGACTGCTGCCCGATGAAATAATACCGGTTCCTCAAGGCACATTCATAAATCTTTATAGAGCAGGGAGGACTAAATATAAAGTCCCTGGGCATCCTGCTTTCCTGAAATGTGTGTCCATGTGCTCTCTGCCTCATCACACCCTTTTAATTGAAATGCCAGGTGCCCCTACCCAGCATTGTCAACCCTGCCATCCCAACCACTCAAGTACACAAACTCATTTGGGGTGTGTGTGTGTGTGTGTGTGTGTTTGGCTAGAAAACAATGTGTGTGTTTGGCTAGAAAACAAAGAAGCTTCCCTTTCAAGGAACGTTTTTGGGGAAACCACTGGGATCTTAATATCATATTATTGAAAATAAGATCAATCCCTCATCATCTGCTACACGTGAGAAATTAATGCATTTTCTCTCTGAATTTCCTTGAGATTCTGCAGGCAAAGTGGATACCATACACTTGCATTTCGTAACACAGATCCAGTCAGTATGGGATGGCTGCCCCTCTGCCCTCTCCCGAGTAGGCCTCTCCTGTGGCCATTGACCCCCAGGCTGGGAAGCCCTTGCTGCTGCTCGTTCTGTCTCACAGCACAGCTTTCTTTTGGGAAGGCCCGTTTCTGAACAAGTCCTCATGTGGCTGTCACAGTAATGAGCCCGTAAGCTAGAAAGTTTACTTTCATAACGAGGTGAAAGTGTTCACAAAGGAGCATAGGAGACTAAGCTGATGGCTTCTGGAAGCAAAAGTCTTCCTTCAACCCTAGCCGACTTGGCTCAGTGGATAGAGCGTCAGCCTGTGGACTCAAGGGTCCTTGGCTCGATTCTGATCAAGGGCACATGCCCGGGTTGAGGGCTTGATCCCCAGTAGGGAGCGTATAGGAGGCAGCCAATCAATGATTCTCTCTCATCATTGATATTTCTATCTCTCTCCCTTCTTGTCCGAAATCAATAAAAATATATATTTTTTAAAAAGTCTTCCTTCATGTTCTTGGCAGAAGGTAAATTAATCATTGCCTATTTTGAACACCTATTGTAACTAAAATACTTCGCTAATAATTATCGGGAGATTCAAGACATTATAATTCGTGATAGTCAGAGAACTTAGAATCCAATTAGAATAATTGGTTTATGTGGGAAAGAACCATTCTACCAGGCAGTAAATAAAAATACAGAAGCAACACATTAAATGCTCCAGGAATTGGGGGGGGGGGGTGTCTCTCTCTCTCTCTTGGATTAATGATTAAGAGGGCTTCTTATGGGCATATGTGGTTTAACTGTGATTTTAAAATTACAAAGGATTTGAAGGGAAAGATATTGGAAGGGGCCAGAGGGAGGTGACTTTGATACCAAAGCTACAAATGCATTAAACATTTAGAAGGACTTTGAGTAGGCCAGTATAGCAGGAGGGAGAGGTTTTGATCAGGAATATTAAAAAGATAGGGCAATATAATTCAAATAAATAGGTTTTTTTTAGTCATAGGAAATGAATGAAATGTAGAGACTGACTACATATTTGACATTATTGAACTATTGTTTTGGTGGGATGATGGTATTCTGTTTTAAAGGAGGAGTTATTCTCTTTTAAGAAGTATCTGATGGATGATATGATTTGATATCTGGGATTTGCTTCAAAGGAATCTGAGGGAACCAGGTAGGGGAGTGGTTGGGGGTGAAGAGAAGACAAAATTGGCCATGAGTTGATAATTGTTGAAGCTGAAAGACAGAAACATGGATGTTGATTACACGGTTCTCTCTACTTTGATATATGTTGGAAATTTTTCCATAATGAAAAGTTAGGGGAGAAAAAGATAAGACCGGGCAGGAAGTATCTTTTCGTGTTTTTTATTCCCATTTTCCACCAGCCTTATAACTGTACACACAGTTCAATAACCAGGTCCATCTCAGGGACCTGCAAGAAACAGCAGGGGCAGTGGCTCTCTAGTTATACATGGCCTGGTCCTCATTGGCTACAGCCACCCACTTGCCCTGCACTGGGGATCCACAGCCCAGGACTGAGGCAGCTCCCCCTATAGGTAGTGGAGCTTCTAGACACTCAACCTCCAAACCACCCCATCGGGGGCCCCCATGCAGTGACCTGGAATGTGGCCGTTGAGGAAATGGTCTTTTGTATGACACGGCATGCTTCCGAAAGTCAGGTGTGAGCCTCAGAGACTTTCTAGCCCAACCTTTCATTTTAGATGAGGCATCTGAAGCTGGGGTCAGTGAAGGGAAATGCCAAGGTTACCCACATTGGCGGGGACAGTGTCCATATCAGAACAGCCGTCTCCCCATCCCCCCTCCACAGTGTTCTTTGCCTTTTACCATCTGGCCTCATGCTTCCCAACCCACTAAGTCACAGGCCTCTCATTGATTGTGGTCTCAAGGTAGGTATTCCCTAGCTCAGTGGTCGGCAAACTCATTAGTCAACAGAGCCAAATAGCAACAGTACAATGATTGAAATTTCTTTTGAGAGCCAAAATTTTTAAATTTAAACTATACAGGTAGGTACATTGTTATTAACTTAATTAGGGTACTCCTAAGCCAGCCTTTGCTAAACACGTCCTCAATCTGATTGAGGTACATTCACTGAGGTCGACCCCTTCCAACTCTCCCATCCACACTCGTCTTGTATACTTGTTTCGTCTATCTCCTTTCGTTCATCCTCTCTATATGTCCAAACCATCTCAACATACCTTTCTCAATCCTCGACACTACATCTTCTTTCACTCCACAACGTTCCCTAAAATTAACTTAATAAACTTAAAGTTTTAAGTCAACTTCGCACTGTACGTGCACGCCCGCACCTGGTATTTTGTGGAAGAGCCACACTCAAGGGGCCAAAGAGCCGCATGTGGCTCTCGAGCCGCGGTTTGCCGACCACTGCCCTAGCTCATTGAACTGTGAACAGTGATTATCCAGTCTGAAGAATACAGCCAAAGAGCTCAAACAGCCCTAACAAAACGCATTTTGGACACATTAAGCCCAAGTAAACACAGAAAAATGAAATAAGATGGACCATAAAAAACTGGGGAGCAAAGTAGGATGTAGTGCAAATCTCTACCACGTGCATCCTGCCATCTGTCAAATGGGCTATTTAAACCCAAATTGGTGAAGATAGACTGATCTAAAGTGGGGGAAGGAGGGGCTAGCATTAGGTGGTGATTGGTAGCTCTGTGTAGGTTTGTTATTGGAACCCCTTGATATGTGTGTGTTTCTCCTTAGTTTTGTGCTGTTGCATCTGGATTTCAGCCTGAATTATTCTGTTTATGTTCTCGGTTCCATTAAAATGCTGTTCCATTGCAAGTGTCATGTTGAAACATGCCTAATTTGGACTGTGAGCACGGTGAAGGTGCTTCTGCGTGCCCCGCTCAGCCATGCAAACGCTTTTTCTTATTTGTTCCTGAATAAACACCTCCCAAGGGAAGGCGAAGGGGCCCCAGAGCTTTTTTTCCCCGTCTCTGCTTGGGCAACAGCCTTTGGTTCATTTCCTTCTCCATCAAAACCCCAGGGTGATTTATATGATGTCTTTTCAGGTTCACTGATACCAATAAGAAAGAGAGCAGGGTGCATATTTAACACAGTCAGGGGAAGAAATGGCAGGGGAAAGGATCACACCACGCAAGTGTACATTGCTAATTTGCCTTGGCAGGGCCCAGCTGGGCTGTACTCTGCGTTCTTTCCAAGGGTATAGGAGGGAGGCCCTGCAGGAAACGGAAGCCAGAGAGTGAATACATTGGACCAGCGGGCACAAATGGAAGTGCCTGGAAGGCACATAAAACCCAGGAGTGCACAGGGAGGGCTTGTTGATCGTGTGGCTAATTAAAATGTTCCCATCTCTCCACCTTATTTGCTCTTAAAAGGCAGCCTTTCAGTGAAGGTTGCTTAGAAGAGAACGTAACAGAATTGTAGGTGGAGAAACCATATAATCATAGATGACAATGGTAACATTCCTGGTCAGTATCATGACGCCAGTTTGTTGCACACGAACGCTGTGCTCGTAGAGACCCCGAAAAGTTATTAAAATGCGGCAGAACACTTCATTTCCCCCCTTCATATTAATTTATAAATGACACAATAAAAGAGTGTTGGACAATTAAGTAACCCATGAAATAATCTCCATGTTATGTCACTGCTTATAGAAGAATCTGAGACTAATTGGGAGCAGATGTTCAGGTCTGACTCCAGTTTTCTCTAGACAGCTCTTCCTGAATCACCCCTAATTTCTCTGTTTGCAGCCTCTGATTTCCACACTGTGTGTTTTTGTACTTTCACAGCATTTGCTCCAATCCATGAGAAGGTTCTGAGCCAAGACTTCCAACCCCATGGAACAAGGAATCAGAATTTCTAGAGTCTGGGTCCTGCCTTCCTTCTTTGAGGCCTTTGTTTTCCAGGGTCTCAAATTTGTGACTGCAGAAAAGGCGCACTTTTTTTCTTGCTTCTCAGGGTATCTGTGGCAGGCCCGCTGCCGTAGGAGTCGGGCTGAGTCCCTCCGTGCATCCTAAGGCACCACCAGCCCTCCCTCACCTGCCTGTCTGTTGCAGGTGGAGTGCCTCTCACCACTGGCATATGGTCATGTAATCAAAATTAGCACAGGCCATAGCTAATCGGTCAGCCGTTGCCAGGCATTTTGAAAGCATCCACTCTAAAAGCTTCCAGCTGCTTTCTCGTAGGCATTATTATCTTTGTTTTAGAGATGAGATTCCTTAGACTCCAGGATGCTTCACTACCTACTCCAGGTTGCACAAGCAGCCATTGGCAGCACCACGTGTTACAAACATCGGTTGGTTCCGAGTCCCGGGCCCTGCCACTGACCACCCCGCCACACGGACACCCTCACAGCAGGAAGGTGCCCTCTGCTTCCCCTCGGCTTGTATGGCATCCTGTGTGCAGTCTGATGCTGTTTTCCTCCCTTGTCCTCAACTTGTCCAGAAAGGCCAAGGCGGTAGTGCTGCCCAGCACGAGAGGGTCAGGAAGCGAGGAAGGAGGAAGGAGGCTGAAGTAGGAGATGGAAGTTGCCAGTGCCTTTTAGGAAGGCAGTAAGCACTTGCCTCTTTCTCTCCTTGGAGAATTTTGTTCCCCTTGTCCGAGGTACTGCCAAAGCAAGAGAGTCTAAAAGGGCACAAGAGAATTGCTTTTTAGTCATTTTTCTCCCAGTTTCTCCTCCCTCCTTCTCTGCCGCCCCTCCTCTCTGACTTACCTTCACAAGCCCAGATGAAAGTCTTGGAGGGGTGTTCAGCCATGTGGTCAGAGGCCTCCATCAGAGGATACGGTTCTTTAAATCCCTGCCTTTGCCACTCCCCAGGGCTAGTCAGATCACACACATATTCGCCTCCTTTTGCTCTGCACCCAGTGTTTCTCTAGTCCAGTGGTTCTCAACTTTCCTAATGCCGCAAACCCTTTAATACAGTTTCTCATGTTATGGTGACCCCCAACCATAAAATGATTTTCGTTGCTACTTCATAACTGTAATTTTGCTACTGTTATGAATCGTAATGTAAATATCTGATATGCAGGATGTATTTTCATTGTTCGCGACCCACAGGTTGAAAACCGCTGCATGAGGATTATTAGTTAAACACTGAGCTCGGTAACCAAAAATTGACCTCTCTGCTAGTTTTTGGCACTTTTGTCGAGATTTACAGCCCTCGTTGCTGATGAAGTCCAGTCATTTGTTTGACAAAAAGTTACTGAATGTCCGCTATGTGCAAGGCCCAGGTCCTGAGCAGTATCACAGGATACGATATTCATAGTTTCTGCACTCACGGCGCTCTAATGGGAGCTCGGAATCTGTAAATAGGCCATTAAGGTGTTTTTGTAGTAACTTCTGTGATGAGGACGTCCAATGCCAGGAAGCAGTTGATCTAGACTCGCGGAACCAGGGATTTTTCTGGCATGAGTGCTAGCAACACTGAAAGCCACGTCACTGTAACAGCCTCCTCACTGTGCTCCCTGCATCTTCCTTTCGTCCACCTGCAGTGGGTTCTCACACAGCAGACGGAGTGGTGCTCTCTCCAGACCCGCCAGTGACTTTCAGCTCCCCTAGAGAAGAGGCCATCGTCCTTACAGTGGCCTGTGGCACCTGTGTGCTCTGGCCAGCTCGACCCTTCTGGCTTCATCCTTTTCAGCTCTCCTCCTTGCTTACCTGCTCCAGCCACTGGCCTCCTTGCTGTGCCTTGAACTCTCCAGGTCTCCACACTTTTGCAGTTGTCCTTCCCTTGGCTTGAAATGCCCCAGATCTCCACAGGCCTCTGCTCAAATGCCACCTTCCCAATGAGGCGTTCCGTGACCACCCTACTTAAAATTTATTGCAGCCCAGTCCTCACTCATTGCTGGGACTCTCTGCCCCCCTTTTCATGCTTCATTTTTCTCAGTAGCACTTACCACACCCTGATGTATAATTTATTCACTTGTTAGTTCACTGTCTGTTTCCTCTCTAGGATATAAGCTCCATGAGTGCCTGGGAAATGACACGGGCTCAATAGGCGTTTTAAATGTTGAATGAGTTCATGATGGAGTGGTCGGCAACCAGGTGAAGGGAGTCTGGAGGTTGTTTCTGGTAGAGGAAAATGCAAAGTAGTTAAGAGTGTGCAGCACATCTGATACAATGGGAAGCAGCTCTCTATGACTAGAGCTGGAATGTAAAGAGAGAAGTGAAGAGAGAAAAGATTGCAGGGCAGAGCTGGGCCTTTCCTGGCCTTAAAACATCTGTTCTAAAAACTTGGGTATTATCTTCTATGTAGACAGTGGAAACCACTGAAAGTTGTGAAGGCATGGAAGGGTATGCTCAGATTTGTCTTTTAGAAAGATCCTTGGTTTCCTGTAGGAGAATGCACTGGAGGGCTGGAGTATGGATAGTGGAGACAAGGTGGAGCTTACCATAGTAATCAAGGCATGAAGTGATGAAACCATTGAACTGAGGGTATTGGCAAAAGAGATGTCTTGGAGGGGGTCGGTATAATCAAGAGTCTGGATATGGAAGGTGAAGAAATGTGAGGCATTAAGGGTAATGCCCAAGTGTTTGGGGAACCAAGATGCTTCCATTCCCTATGATAGGCGGGGGGAAAGGAGAAGATGGAGGATGCGGCAGGAGGCAGGTGTAGAGTGGCCATGCAGGGTTGTGCAGGGTGTGTACCTTCAAGAATACCTGGCCACGGTGAGGGGGTGGAGCCTGGAACCCAGCCCTCCTACTCACCAACCTTGTAACTGGCCCAGTGCTACATCTGCCGGGAGAAAGAGGCACCTCTAATTCCCACAAAGGCGCCACAGTCCTGAGATGAATTTGATTTTGAACTCGTCGCATGTGGAGTGTTTGTGATATAACTAAGTAAAAACTATCCATTAAAAGGTTAGGTGTACAGGGCTGGAGTCCTAGAGAGCGAGCTGGGCTGGAGATACAGATGTTAGAGACATTTCCTTGGTGAAGCCCTGAGTGGAGAACACCCTTTGGGAGAATAAATCATGAGAAGAGAACAGGTGTCCGTGTTCAAGTGACAAATACACAGTGTGGATCCAACCTTTAGTTGTTATTTTATGGGCACTTGTTGGGAACAAAGCACCTTAGTCAACACTGCTGTTTGAGCTATCTCATCGAATACATGCGATGATTTATGATTCTATCATATAACACCAGGGGTGGGAAGGGCATGTCTGTGTCCCATCAAAGTATTATTAAGATACATGGATCAAGTTTCTGACATCTCACACAGAGCCTTCTGAGTAGAGCGCTGCCTGTTTCCAAATGGCCAGATATGTAATGCTGTGGGTTTCCTCCTTACTCTTCAGTATTCCCTCTGCAATGAACCGCTGATAGAGCTGTCCAACCCCGGGGCCAGTGGATCCTTGTTTTTTGTGACCAGTGATGATGAATTTATTATCAAAACAGTTCAGCATAAAGAGGCGGAGTTCCTTCAGAAGCTGCTGCCCGGCTATTACATGGTAAGTAGCTGCACATAATTAAAGCTTCTGTGTGTGTTCTCAGTGACTCTTTGGCATGTTTCTTTCTCTCTGGTGAACTTTATTTTGTATTTAGACTATGCTATGACATTTGTTGACAAGATTTAAAAAGCCAAATAGAACTGAGTAGTAGAGCATGGCTGTTGACTCGCTCTGCCCTGGGTTCAAATCCCAGCTCAGCCATTAACTGACTGTGTGACCATGAGTAAGCAAGGTAACCTCTGAGCCTTAGTCCTTTCAGTCGTTAAAAGCTGGGAAATGCCTCTTTTATGTGGTGGTTGTGATAAAAAAGAGACAGGATGTAAGATAAAGGAAGCAATGCATTCATTGCAAAGCTCCTTGCACCCAGTACATACTAATAACATGAGTGGTTAATATTCGTTGAGTGCTAAACTATGTTAAGAACAGCTACAAGTGCTTTTCTTGTACTAACACATTTAATCCTCACAGCAATCTTGGACACTTCAGTCATTGCCATTTTGTAGATGAGTAACTGAGACAACGATAAATGGAATAAGTTGCCAGGGGTTATTCAGGGAGTGAGCTGTAGAGGTGGGACTTGAGTACAAGTGGGAGGGTTCCAGGAGGCTGTGTCTTTAACCCCTGCACTATGTACCAGCATGCATTCAAGAATAACCACTATAATTCAGAATTTCATAGGTTAAGTATAATGACATGAAAATCACCTTTCATGTAATGTTTTAGAGACAAACAACCAGTAACCTAGTCTAGGTGAATTTACTAGACATTTAGTCTAAATTTTTCAAAAATGAACACTTTCCTAAGTAACCTTTTCATCTTCATCCCTCTCATGTATTGGTACCTTCATGACAGTTATTAATGATCTGTGGTTGGAATGGCTACAGGAAGCAGTTTAGATTTCAAGCCCCCAGTCCTGCTGCTCACTTGCTAAGAGAGATAACTGTCGTCCTTGTTTCAAAACAGAATTGATGAGATGCCACACAGCTCATTTATGTGTAAAAGATTATTTAAATCCAAAGTCTGCTAGAGACTACATTAAATGCTGTAAATCTGCCACACATGTAAATAGAGCGATCAAACATCTAAATACAAATCTTAAATGACAGGGTGCACAGATTTTAAAAGGTCTTGATCCTGAACGAATAGCTTTTATTTTTGAGCAAATTCTCTTCTTTCTGTTAGAGAATATAAAAAATACAGAAAAGGAAAAAGAATGCAACCATCCATAATTCCTTTCCCAGAGATGCATATTACTAATACTTGGTATAAGTTGGTATATGTCCTTTCGGCTATATTGTATTTATACACACATTTTAAAGTAATGTAAAATTGGAATCAAACTAACATCACACTCTTGGCTAACCTCTAAGTGAGCAAATCTTAAACGTCTATAGTTCTAAGCTTCTGTAGTTCTAGATAGACTAGTCTCTTACATGGGTATTAAATTGAAATTAATAAATATTCAGTAAAACTTTAAAATTTAGCTGAACAAGTGGTTTTATCCAAGTCATGTATGCTAGTGTAGCAAACAATATAATTCATCCCACTAACAAGAAACGGATGCGAACATCATGCAGTTTTCCAAATAGACATTGAAGAGAAACTAAAGCCCTCGAAATTCAACATCTTTTCTTAATTAAAATTCTAAAAATTGGCAGGGAGGTCTTTTAATGTAAGAACTAAGTGAATACTCATATTTTATACCTTTATCAATCTCCAAGAATTCATATATCTCATTGAGAAGAACAAGAGCCCTTTCACTGGAAATGATAGAAAAGAAAAAAGATGTCCTTTATCAATGGTCCTTTCTGATATATTCGCTAGAATTCTTAGCAATAAATGTTTGATACAGAAATAGAAGGGAAGTGTAAACTCTGTTCTTTACAAATTATAAAATTGAAAATCAGCAAAATTTCAAGAAAACAAACTGGTAGTTTCTAGGTATTAAGAATCCACCAGATATAAGACAAATCTACAAAATCCATGTATTCTATTATGTAGATCATATAGAGTTGGAGAATATGAGGGGGGAAAAGATTCCATTCATAATGAGAATAATATAAGGAACATTATTAGAAAAATAAAGATAAGTAAATGAAGACATACTATAATTCTGATTGGGAAAGCAAATTAAAGTAATTATAACATATGACCAGTAATCCCTGCAGAATTTTGTAATAAGGATTCTAAAATACTTAAGTTTATGAAAAGAAATGTACAAGACTAATATGATGGAAAGTTAAAAATTTTTATTTAAGGACATAAAAATGATGTAAGATAGTAAAGACATATGCATCATTTCTGAACTCGGTATTGTAAAGATTTCAATTACCCCCAAGTAAGCATATAATCCAGTGTAATTCCAATATAATGTTTTCCTAGAATTTGACAAAGCTGATTCATTTGCATGTGAAAACAAGTATTATTTTAAGAGCACCTAAAAAATTAAACAGTGGAAGGGAAGAGTTGTAAGAACGGACAAAACATTTTGGGGGAAAGAATGGTGGGCCTGCTCTAAATATATCAAAACTCTATAAAGCCGTACTAAAATTATAGATGTGGTAGGCAAGTAGAACAGTGTATTCAAATCAAGTGTCCAGAAATAGATGCATGTGCTTTGATATCTTATCATATGATATAGGAGGAACTTAAACTCAATTGGGAAAGGATAGACTCGTCAATAAATGGCTATGTCACATTGAAGAAAACTCGCACACACACAGATTAATTTCATATGGTGTAAAAACATAATGTAATGACCAAAACTATAAAGATCTGGAAGAGAAGGCATTTATAACCTAGGGATATAAAACACTTTGTTAAACAAGAAGCCAAAAAAGCCCAAGAAATGAGTTCATGAATGTTTCTACATTAAAAAACAAAACATCTGTATAATGAAAAAATAGCAGCACAAAATTAAGATAAGCACATAGAATATTTCTGGAGTGATATAACAAAAGTGGGAATATTAGTTTCCTCAAAAGTTGGGAATTAGGGGAAGGATCAGGCACAGTAGAGACTTTTCATTATATATATGCCTTTCCTTTCTCACCTACTTTTAAAGTAGGACAAAAACAGGCATGTATTCTTTGTTTTTATATTTTAAAAAGACTGGAACAAAATATTTACTCCCTAGAGAATAGGAAAATGAAAATATCTAGACTATATCAAGGACTCCAACAAGAACAAAAACCTAAGTGAGCAAGGGAATGGATGTTAGCAGAAAATTATCTTTGAGGTACCTAAATATAAATCAGAAATATTACATTTCTCTAATCAGTGATGTTCAAATTATTTTTTAAAGTTTTCATTTTTCACCAATCATGTTTACAAAGATTTTAAAGTTTGATACTCAGCACTGATAAGAGTGATGAAAATGTGTAATCTTACAAAGTGTGCCTGTGAATCAGACTGGCCATTTCGGAAGACAGTTTTTCCAGAGCTATTAAAATTTAAAATGTTCATCCCTTATTCCCAAGCAATTAATCTTGTCTTTTGGCTACCTCAGAGAATAGTCACACACGACACTAATCAATTCTTTGCCCATTTTTTACTTGGAGCTAACTTGGGACTTTCTGTCCATTTTTAATTCAGCTACTTTTAGTGTCTTGAGTTTAGAATGATAAAGTTGCTATTGAAATAAGCCAATTGAAGAACTAGATTAGAGACAGCAAACTTTTAGCAATGGCCATTAGTAAAGACAATCGTGTTCTATTTTTTTTAAATAGGTGAAAATACATCTTTAGTGGAGCTTATTTGGTAAAAATAGGATATTTTAATCATTTTTTTCTTTTTCTTTATTTAGAATTTAAACCAGAATCCAAGGACTCTTTTGCCAAAATTTTATGGACTGTATTGCATGCAGTCAGGGGGCATTAACATCAGAATCGTGGTGATGAACAATGTCTTGCCGCGCTCCATGAGGATGCACTTTACATACGACTTGAAAGGCTCGACCTACAAGCGAAGAGCATCCCGAAAAGAGAGAGAAAAGTCCAACCCCACCTTTAAGGACTTAGATTTCCTACAAGACATGCACGAAGGGTTGTATTTTGATACAGAAACATACAATGCGCTCATGAAAACTCTTCAGAGAGACTGTCGGGTAAGGAAACGCTGTTGCTCTGATTTCCTTTGAAAAGTCACCTGCAGTGATGTAAGAAATTGTAAGAAATGTGCCAAGCGGATACGTGGAATCCCGTTGGTCCCAATCCTGGTGCTGACTCATGCTACCCTGATGTCAGAGGGATTTGTGGATGATGAGGGAATTGTCTAGAGCAGCGGTTCTCAACCTGTGGGTCGAGACCCCTTTGGGGGTCGAACAACCCTTTCACAGGGGTCACCTGAGACCATCGGAAAACACATATATAATTACATATTGTTTTTGTGATTAATCACTATGCTTTAATTATGTTCAATTTGTAACAATGAAATTGGGGGTCACCACAACATGAGGAACTGTATTATAGGGTCGCGGCATTAGGAAAGTTGAGAACCACTGGTCTAGAGCGTCTGTTGATGGTTACTAATAAGCTAAGTCAGCTTTTTTTTTTATAAAATGAAAAAAGATTTGCTTTTCTTTTCATCCTCTGCTGTGGGGATGGTAGTTAAACCAGAGGCTAAAGTAATTTAGGTTTAAAGCAGTGATTAGGCCATGTAGAAATCTTGGAAGAAGTAAGATTCCAACAGGCAAGAGAAGCTTAGAGAAAAGGTCTGTGGTGGGATTGATACGTGGGTTCCTGGAAATCAGGTGTGGATGCAGACCATGTGGTGAACCCATTTGCTGAACGTGTTTTATGTGATCTGAATAAGAGGTGATCAGGAATGAGGCTTAACAGAGTAAACACCATTTTACCCAAACTTCGCCAGAGTGATTGTCAAAAGGAAGGAGGAATTCATAGTCCGAAGTCCCCAGCCTTCAATACTTAAAGAAAAAAAGTGTAAGGCCAAAACCCAGGGAAGATTTTGTTGCCATGGTGAATTTAGAGAAAGTATAAGTCCTTTTGAAGACAAAGTATGAAAATGCAATTTTGATGAGTTCTGAAGGGTGATGATCATTTCATTAATGAGTTCTCGGGAATATCATTTCCTGGCTCAGATGAACCTAGGAGAGTCATCATAGTGGAGATGGCCAGGAGGCATGTTGGTTTGGGTCTGACCAGGGCTTTCTGGAAGAGCAGGTGGGACTCACTGGGCCTGGTCACTGGGAAAAGGGATGCCTCCCAGGCTGTGGCTTTCTGGGCCCTCTGTGGACCTGGGCAGATGGCCCATAGTGTTGCCAGGGAGGGAGGATCCTTCTCTGCCAGACTCGAGTTCCCCTGAAGCTGAGGAGGGCATTCTAACCACCCATGTAGTGTGTAAGGTGGGGAATTCTCACTGAGAAAACAGCCCCACCATGTCTGATTTTTTTCTGTCTACACATTCAACATGTCTGATAACGCACCAAGATGTGTCCATGGAATTGTTTGTTTCGTTGATAGAGATGTTATTCCCTAACTTCTATTTTTTAACTACCATCTAGTGATTGCTCAGAATGTGCCAGGCTAGTCTAAGATGTTTTTAATGCACCATTTTATTTCATTCTCTCAGCAGCCATTGGGAGTCAGTACTATTCATACTCCCATTTAGTCCATGACCAGTGAGGTTCTCAAAGAGGTTAAGAAACCTGCCCAGCATTACTTAGCAAGTCAGTGGCAGAGCCCACACCTATTTGGGTACAAAGCATGTGCTGTTAACAATTGAAATGTAAAAGATTCACTGTAAGGATTTTTTTTAAATTATCCTTTCAGAAGTGAGGCGGGGGGGGAACAGTGGGAACCAAGGGGAAAAAATGTCCAGCTGAGCTATTCAGATATCTGGATGAATATGAATGATTTATGTTTTTCCTTAAAAAGAAAAAAAAACATACATTTTAATAGAAACCTTTTCCTGTGCTTTTTCTGCCCTTACAGGATGTGGGTGAAAAGTGACTCTCAATTCCCCAGAGTTTAGTATAAGCCTCTCCAGTTTTAGATTTGCTTTCTATTAGTGCCTGTGTGTGAGCGCACGCGCAAGCATGCTTCTTGCCTGTTTAATATGGAAACCTTTTCCTGCTGTCTTTTAAAACCACAGGCTTCTATGCCAGAAAAAGGAAAGGTCAAATGTAAAAGAGCCATGGCACAGGATTTGTCTGTTTATTTACCGTTCCTGAGGCCAAGCCTGATAGAACAGGATCAACATGACTTTTCATCAGGAGTGAGACCCTGGAGATTTGCTGATTTTGTGTGGAATATTTGTTGCTCTAAGGAACATAAAGGCCAGTGTAGAGGTATCCTAAGGCTCGCTCTTCTCACTCATTACACTTGATCTGGTAGAAGAACCATGGACCTTCCTTAAGTGGCATACAATGTTTATCTTCAGAATGGCTTTTCTGGGGTGTATGGGAGCGTGTAAATGCTGCAGTGTGTGTGTGTTGGGGTCGGCGAGGATCTGAGTCCCTTCCATGATCTGCCTTGACTGTGACCAAGGCCTCTGTGATCTCAAGTCAGCAGTTAGTTCTCTGAGCAGAACTGCCTCAAGAAAGGCACGTTTCTGGAATGGTAGGCCTTAGTATGTAATAATCATGGACCTCTTTGCAAAACTGATTAAAGGTGTGATTAAAGGTGTCTTCCCAGAAAAAATGCCCATCCACACGCAACAGTTCAGAAATTCCTTGGAGCTCAGTGTCTCCCTACACACATGCATACATATATACATACATACAGAGAGAGGAGGGGGATATATACATACATACAGAGAGGGGGGAGAGAGGGGAGATAGTGGAAGGGGGAGAGAGAGAGGGAGAGTGAGGAAGAGAGAGAGAGAGAGAGAGAGAGAGAGAGAGACCGAGAGAGAGAGAGAGAGAGACCCACCCCAGAGCCATATAGCAGTCATCCCTCTCTCTCTACAGGTCATCCTCTGAAGAGCCAACTCCTGGTATGGGATCTGTGGTTGGCATTGCCAAGAGCATCTCTTGTCCTCATATCTCTCTCGCTTTGCAGAACTGAGCTTTAGTGCTGGCCGAGGTGCTGTGCATTCAGGGAGACTGGAAGGTCACCCAGGGCCGATGCCAGCACCCAATAGCGGGGAAGCGATGCTGTAAATATTCCTCTAAGTGAGGTGGTCCAGCTGAGGCTCTAGAAACAAATCAATCAAGGGACTGCACTATGGTGTCAGCAGCCCAGCAGAGAAAGGTGCGCTAGACCCTTATTAGGACACATCCTTTCACTCACGTATCAGACCTACCAGGTGCCACTGTGAGGTGAATGACCTCTATTTTTTATAAACGGACATACAGTATATTAAGTACAATGATTCTATTCTAAGGCATTGTGAGGATCAGAGTAGGTGAGTCATAGCTTGGTTTTGGAGGATGAGAAGGGTTCTCCAGGTAGGCAAAGCAGTAGAAGTTTATTTCTAGGAAGATAAAACAATGTAAGTGAGGCATGATATAGCACGATGCATTCTCTGAACTGGGGTTGTCCGGTGTTGCAGTGGTTGACAGTGAGGGAGAGCATGTGAGGCAGGAGAGAAATGCAGTCAGGAGCCAGGTAATGTCAAACGCCCCTTTCTAGTGGTGCCAGGGTCCTCCCTCTTAAGCTTAGAAGTGGCAAATCCAAGCATCCCAGACCTTTGGACCCCAGCTTCTCTGTTCTTCCCAGACAGATACGATGAGCCTCCTATGCTTTGACAAATGCCGTCTTCCCCCACCCACCCTTGGTCCCTTTCCCTGGCTTCCCCAGTTCAGCCTTCGGCCCTTGTCCATCTGTGGCCAACTCCTCCACATAGTATACTGGCCCCTCGGAACTCTTTTAGAAAACTGAGCTCACTTTACGCTTCAACCCTGCAGAGCCCACAGGATTCAAACAAAGGTCTCTTTCCAAAAGCAGGGATCCAGCTCTTGAAGTTCTTCCCAACCCCCATGCTGCCGTTCCCCCATTGGCTGCATCTGGGGAAATGGACATGTAATCATTGGGTTCCCTTTCTTGAAGCAGTTCCTCTCCCTTGGCCTCACCCTCTGCCTGCTGTGACAGCCATCTACACCCGTAAGTGAACTTGGCCCAGGGTAAGAGTCATGACAGCAGAGAGTACTGCCAGGACATCACAGGTCACTTGCTATCAAAAACAGGAAGTAGGATTTATTCAAGCCATTCCCTATGGTCCCCATGTAACCAAGTAGCTGAGAGGTGCGTCCTATTTGAAAACTGCTCTTCCTATGTAGCCTGTCATCTTCCCCCAAGCCTGCTTTTCTTCCTATCGTCCCTGGCCCAGGGAACATGGTCATTATGCAGCCAGTTGCCCAGATCAGTATCTTGAAGTTACTTCCTTCCTTCCCTCCTTCCTTCCTTCCTTCCTCCCTCCCTCCCTCCCTCCCTCCCTCCCTCCCTCCCTCCCTTCCTTCCTTCCTTCCTTCCTTTCATCCATCTATTCTTCTCGTATTCTTTCGCCAGACTCAGCAAATCACAATGACCTATCCAGGCTGTCTCCTAAATAACGCTTGGATCTTCCCGCTCTCTTTACATGTACAGACTTATTAAGACCCTGATTATTCATCTTCTGAGTTTTTGAAGTAGCCAATTGAACTAGGTTTCAGTTATCATTGCCTTCCAACACGTCCCCAATGCTGCTGCCAAAACGATCCTCCTGATCAGATCACCAGCTCCTTAAGGTCCTCTAGCTGAGATTCTCCACTGCCTTGGGCCCAAAGCCCATGCTTCCTAAGTTGGAACATTAAGATGCTCCCTGCGGAGCTCCAGTGCCGCAATCGGTTAGCGCGCGGTACTTATAAGATGCACCCTGCCGTCTCCAGATGCTCCTTTAGCTTCCTTGGTCAGCCTTCTCTTCCCGCTCTGGGAGCACTTCCTAGTCTCTAGCCATTCTGATCTGCTAGACACATTCTGCACAAGTTTTGGTCTTCTCATGCATGCCTCATCTGCTGGACCATTTGCCAAAGCTCATTCCTTTACCTCTCTGCACTGTAGTACTTGTTATTGTAGACATTCAATATATATTACAAGATTGTGATTTTAAAAAACTCTTTTATTTGGAAATTTATGTATTACTTTTAGAAAAACAATTAGAAACTATTTTCATAGTCATTTTAATTTTCTATAATTATTTCTTCTTTGACAAAACTTATTTATAAAAATCTGAAGAGACTCATATCATTTAATTGATTTGATAAATTGTTACATCCTGAAATATTTATTGGTAATTCTAGGGAAATAACATTGACTAAGAATATTAGTGAGAACTTGCATTTATAATCCAAATCTTATTCCTTCAAGTGGGAGTCTATCAGGCACAGTCTTGATAATTAATGACCTAAATGACTTATTTTACATTTATTATCATTTTTGTTGAGCAGGAAAGTTATTAATTTTTAAATAGTGTGGAACCAGTTTTTTCACACAAATGTCTGTCACCATAAATATTAATAGGTTCTCAGTATTTAATGAAACCAATCTTAAAAATACTGAGACTTGCTGATGTGCAAACTGGGATCTTTCTATCTAAGTATAGTAAGCTCTAATTTGTAATTCAGATTCTTCTCAGCTATGGGCATGTTTGTATGGGTTGCAATGTGGGTTATTTTCTATAATACTTAATTTAGCATTATGGCTAGGGCTTAGCCCTCAGCTATAATTTTGTTTAGCATTAATTTTTTTGCATTTAGTTTAGACACCTCTCTCTCTCTTTTTAATATTGGTTGCTTTCCCAGTGATCATTAAAGAGGAAAAAAGTGCTTCAGACTTAAAAGACATCTCTCTTACTATGACAGTGCTTACATTTAAGTTCTTGCCTTTATCAGGAAGGAATTGGATATTTTTAGACTTCAGCTAAATGAGAAGGGGAGAGGTATATCACTGAGTTCACATGTAGGGACAATGGGGAGGTATGGAGAACATCTGTAATATTCTCAACAATAAAGATAAAATTTAAAAAGGCATAGATACGTTCACTGATTTTCAAATTATGTTCTACAAACACTATAATCCCATGATCTGTTTCTACTTTGTTTTAAGTTATGAATTTTGCTATCTATAATAGTAATTATTTTGATGCCATTGCAATAGGAACATAAGGCAATATTAAAGTTATGAGCAAATAAGTAAAACCAACTCATAGAAGCAAAAATAGTTTGAGCTGGAAAGAATCATAAATCAGAATTTCTTGGGAAACAGTGGACCCATGACTTCCCTGCTCTAGTCTGAGAGAAAATGAGTTTGGACATAGATGTCCAGGCCTAACCAAGCCAGATTTCCTTATGAGAATAAGAAATGAAGACATTGTCATGTATGTAAGGACTTTAAAATTTTTTCTACCTGTAAATTCTCTTTTATAGAAATATTATTTTGAAATAATTGTAGATTCACATGCAATTGGAGACAAAAATACAGAGAGCTCTCATATGTCCTTCACCTAGTTGCCCCATGGATAACATCTTGTATGACCTTAGGGCAGTATCACAACCAGGAAATTAGCATTGGTACAATCCACTGAAGTTTTTCAGATTTCACCAGCTTTATATGCACTCATTTGTATGTGTTGGGGGGAGGGGGGAATATGTATGCATATAGTTTTAATTTTATACATATGTAGATTTATGTAACTACCATAGTCAACTGAGAACAGTTCCTTCACCACAATCTATCATGCTACCCTTTTACTAGTATGTATAGCCACAGCTCTCTCCAATCCTTTCTATAACTACCATTCTGTTTTCCATCTCTATAATTTTGACATTTCAAGAATGCCTTATAACTGAATTCATATGTAACCTCTGAGACTGGCTTTTTTCACTCAGCACAATACCCTTGAGATCCACCAAGTTATTGTGTGTATCAATAGACCGCCCTTTTTGATTGCTGAGTGATATTTCATGGTATGGGTATACCACAGTTCAGTCATTAACTCCCTGAAGAACATGTGGGTTTTCTCTAGTTTTTGACTGTCACAAATAAAACCTCTGTGAACATTTGCATACATGTTTTTGCATAAGCATTTGTTTTCATTTCTCTGGTATAAATGCTGAATGCAATTGCTGTGTCATATGGTAAGCACATGTTTGGGTTTGTAAGAAACCATCATCCTCTTTTCCAGAGTGGCTGTACCATCTGACATTCCCACCGGCTATGTATGAATGATCTAGGTTCTTTTCATCCTCACCAGCATTTGCTGTTGTTACTACAATTTTTATTTTAGCCATTCTAATAGGGCTATATTTAAGTCTTTTGTTTAAAAATTACTTGAGTATATACTCTAGCAAAGCCAAAGGTAAACCCAGTAAAAGAAGCAGTTTGGGGATATAGGAAGAGTGGTGACAATGGAGCAGAAAAACTTACACTTAAGTCTAGTGGCTGATCATATGTTTATGGGATTTAATGCAATTGCTAGGGATTCCTAAGGAGGAGAGGCCTACGGTACTGGACTTCACCGTGTGTTTCTAATGATAAGCATTTTTATGAGACTTTAAAGGCTTCATCTAACTCTATTCTATGGCCATTGATATTTCTACATTATATTGTAATTACTTGGGTGTATGTTTATTGTTTGCCTATTAAAACCTGTTCTCTGGGAGCCTAGAAACTGTGGGACATTATTTTCCTACCCTTCACATCATTTAATAGGATAGCAGTTTGTCTCGGTGTTAGTCTTTTGATGAAGCATAAGGGATAACAAGAGCAAACGTTTTTTTTTTTTTTAATGTGAACCTTACCTAATTGACAAGCATAAGAGCAGACTTTGGTAATAGCCTACCCATGGTTTGGTTTGAAATAGAACCGGAGTAAATCATCATATCAATGTTGTGAATTTGTGGATAATCAGTTGAAGTAAATTCATATTGCTCATTTGGCGAGTGTCTGTTAATGGCCAGTAAATTAGTCAATTGCAACTGTGTTGACCTCTTCATCTACTCAGCTATTTATTTAGGTGGTGACTGGTGTCCCCATTTAAGGCTGTCTGTACAACACAGCTGCTCATCCGTCCTGGCAAGAGGCTGATGTTTGTCCAGGCTTTTTGCCAGCTGCTGCAGTTCAGCTCTCATGCGGGAGGTGATGGAAAGGGACAAGATGATCAGGACCAGGGACTTTAGAGTAGCTACAAAAATCAAAATACTCGTCTGTGTGATGTTCAGGTCATCTTTCTACTCAGTAAGAGGTACCTCCATTTGAGCCCAACTAGTAATGCTCAATATTTCAAAATGAGCTTTCCTGTTTTTGGTGGAGGGAGGGTTCCTTCTTAGATATAACTTACAGATACCAAAATAGCTTAGCATTTAAAACACATCATAAACTACGTATCTAAAATACTCAATACACGATTTCATGTAAGAACACATTTCCAAGGCTCAGTTCATCCACAGGGCAATGAGTTAATGAAATCTTGCAACCTACTTCAGGGAAGGAAGGAGAGAGGAACATGGTGCCAAGTAGCTGAGGAACACAAAGTAAAGTTAGTGATCCAAACATTTAATTTTAAACGTTTAATGAAAAACATAATCAAGCACATTGACACTTGCCAACTGTTACCAACATGTGTGCACATGAAATCCTATTAACCTTAAAGCAAAACTTCTTTCTGAGAAATGTGATGGTTACAGTGCAGTCTATTGTTTTTAAATCTTAGAGAGAGACCAGGGCCTAGAGGTGTGCCTTTGAATGCTGTGGGAGTGGCTTTTGAGAATTCTCATTAACTACAGAAACTGGAGGGTTATCAAGCCACTAGTTGTTTTTTAAACCCTCACTTTAAACCATATGGAGCATTACAACAAACCCTACGAAAGAATGGAAATGGGAGACTGAAAAATCTTCCTCAATCCTAAGAAGCAAACTTGTTTTTTTCTTCCTAAGAGAAATAATACCTAGAGATCAGAGAACTCAATGTATTTCCTGAGGTGGTGTGTCTAGCTAGCGTTCATTTTAAGTAATTTATGATGTGGAAATATAAATGTTAGCTAAAGTCTTTTGGCTTATGAAATAGAAGTGATGCTATAGCTAGTATATTAGGGTTTCCTGCCTTAGTGTTAAAAGCAGCTATATGTCTTTCATTTTGGAGATGACCCTAAGTCTGGAGGTAAGGTCAGTGTAGGTCAAATGGGAGGAATCACAAAGTATCGGAGGGGAGGTGGCAAAAGGAAGGAAATGTCCCCTGGGTCATATCCTCTTCCCTATTAGGAATCCTGGGAAAGCAGAGAGGAGAGCGATCGCAGGAAGGTGAAGTGGCCGTTGGGGGCGTGATGGCAGCAACCTGGCTTTGAAGATGTGTCTGGAAAGCTTCTTAGGTTGGCCAGTGTGGATCCAGTAGCCAGTGTCAGACAGTCAGATGACCGTGTGAAATAGAGCAGGGTTGTAAATACTCCAGCCAAAGGGGATAGAGGTGGCAAGCTCTAGCAACTTATAAGATAGAGTGGAGGCTCCACAGATTAGGAGAAACGTCTGGAATCTGGTGAGGGACTTAAGGAGTACTTGAGAGTTTCTGGGGTCCGGGAAAATGTTACAAAGATTAGAAAATGATTCAGAAATATGTCTTGTGGTATGTTACTCAGTTTGTTGTGCACCTTCTCAATGCAATCTTATCTTTAATTTAGGCAACTGGAGACACTTTTAAAGGGGCTTGATTTTATTCATTCAACATCCAGTGCACATTTACTGAGTATCCATGGTGTTGTAGGAATGGCACCTGCTCGACTTCCTTGTGAAAGGCAAGGTAATTCCTTGGCCACACACTGGTTCTAGTTATTTCCAAAAAGATCAGCACATACTGGCTTTTGAAAGGCTTTGGCTCATGTATATGATTCTTCATCCTGGTCAATACCATTCAACACTTTTTATATATACCCTCTTCCCCTGCAAGAGAATGTCCCTTTGATGTCATCAACGTTCTTTCTTCCAAGGCATCTCTAAGTTTGGCATTTTGATCCAGCAAGTATAACTCTTCTCACCTTTGCCCTTAGAAATTTTGCACTTCTATACAGTGAGGTGGAAAATTTCCATGAGAGAATTTCTGCCTCCCTATAAGAGTGAAATGGCCCCAAACAATCTGTTATTAATGAATTTCTACATTAAATTTTGACTTTTCATTAGAAAAAATACATCTGTGTATTTTTCTACATGTATACTTCAGAAAAATATTTTTAAAAGATATATAGCCCACTGGACATATCAGTCGTCCATAGCTACCAGGGATGTTTATTTAAAATATCCTCATCCAGCTTGAATGTGAGCCTGGCTGGAGTCCGCATCTCATTAACTTCATTTCTCCAGGAAGAACTCATTTGTAAGCCTCGCCCACATGCAGCCAGCCCCAGCTGTTCCAAAGACAAAAAATTCTAGATCCCAATTCAACATTTGCTTCCCTTTCACCAGCACTTGGAAATCCGTGTTCAGATTATGATGGACATTCTTTGGAGGTGGAGGTTCGCCATCCTGTGATACTGCCCTTTCAGAAAGAGCTACCCAACTTTTTTCTAGATTATTAGCAATTTGAGGGGGAAAATGTCAGCCACCTAATTTTCAAAGAACAGAGAAATCAGTGATTCCAGATTACAGATTGACCTCCTCTGTCCTCAGATATGCAGAGAAGATAGATTTTTAAATTTTTTCACCACTAATCTTGTTCACTAAAATCTACTTCCCCAAACTTAAACTTACTAGTCATAATATTTCAGTATTTTCTGATGTAAACAGTTACCTCTTACTTTATAGTGTCCTTATTCAAATTTGAACTCTCTCTCAGGGCTTGTGTAAATTATCCCTGTTTTATTGTTCCATATTTTCAGGCAAACACCATTGGAAATGTAGGATCTCTATCACATGTTGACAACACCGGAGACAAGAACACTGCCCCTCCACTTATGATACTCTATTTCCACCTAAAACCACCACCCTCGTGCTGTGTGGGATGTGGCATTGAGCCAACCTCTTATACTTTAATTTTGACCATATATATGTTACTATTTTAAAAGTAAATTATAATACCTCCAGACCTCAAAGAATTCATTTCTAGTGATACCTTACACAACCCAGGTTTTCCATCACTGCTTAAAACTCCCACTACAGATAGATACTTGCTGTTCTTCTCTTTTCTTTAATATATTTTATTGATTTTTTTTACAGAGAGGAAGGGAGAGGGATAGAGAGTTAGAAACATCGATGAGAGAGAAACATCGATCAGCTGCCTCCTGCACACCTCCCACCGGGGATGTGCCCGAAACCAAGGTACATGCCCTTGATCAGAATCGAACCTGGGACCCTTGAGTCCGCAGGCCGATGCTCTATCCACTGAGCCAAACTGATTAGGGCCTTGCTGTCCTTCTTAAATGGTAAATTGTTCAACATCAATGGTGACTTTCCCACACCTAAGATTTGTCCTGCCCTGGGGAACCTTTAATGACCTCAGAGCATGGATTGGCTGGACTTCTCTGGCTTCAAACCACCACAGGAATCTTATTTGACAAATCCTGCCTTACCTGCCTACTGAATTAATTCTGTCATTCAACAAATAGTTTTCAGTTCTTCCTGTGCATAAGGCTCTATGCTAAGTCCATGGCAGGTACAAAAAATGGGAGGATATGGTCCTTGCCTTTAAGAAGCTTAGAGTTTAAAGTCTAAGTTCAAACCATCAAAGTCTTATTTATCATGGACAGATTCTCCCACTCTCTTCTTTTTCTATGTCCATTAGGGCAAAGTGGAGAGGTGAGGAGGGGTATTTACCCAGAGAGGCAGTTCTTCCGAGGGGGTGGACTGTGATGAGGATTCAGGAATTTCATCTCATACGTTGAAGGAGATGTGGAAACTTGAACTAAGTGTGGCCTCTGAGTCTCACTGGGCAGCTGGCCAGCCCCTGTACTCTCAGCTGTTAAGCCACAAATCATTCATGATGAAGCCAACTAGAAGATATATAATGTAATGGGAAAATCTTGGCATTTTAATATAAAATATTACTTTTAAATGTGTTTACAAAATAATTTATTAAGACAACTTTAGTAGAAACAAAGTGTCTATAGAGAAAAATCCAAAACTCATCCAATATAGAAGCTGATAAAATATATCTATATATATACCTACTCATATAGAATCTTTTGAACTGATAGATGGCTATTTCTAATACCTATAAGGTATACCTCTATTACTTCAAGCTTTTTAAATGAGCAAAACCAGTGTTGGTACAGGTCAATCCAGCACAGCCCAAAATTCAGAATCACTACATTATGCCGAAACCGGTTTGGCTCAGTGGATAGAGTGTCGGCCTGCGGACTGAAGGGTCCCGGGTTTGATTCCGGTCAAGGGCATGTACCTGGGTTGCGGGCACATCCCCAGTAGGAGATGTGCAGGAGGCAGCTGATCGATGTTTCTCTCTCATCGATGTTTCTAACTCTCTATCTCTCTCCCTTCCTCTCTGTAAAAAATCAATAAAATATATTTAAAAATAAAAATAAAACAAAATCACTACATTAGACACAGTGAAAAACACAATATTGCCATAACTAGGCTAAGGATTGAATATTTATTTCAGTCTGCTTTACCAGCTAAAATTGTATGGCTTGTCACAGCCTGTTTTTTCTCTTCATTATATTAGCAAAGAACACTCTGAACTTTCTTGAGGAAATTGAGTTTTAAAAGCAGCATTCAGCATTAACTCACTTCCCATACAAGGAATTCTAGAGTCGTAATCCAAGGGGGCTTGCTTTGGGAGGAATTCTTGGGAGGAATCCTTGGATTCATGTCTCCCTGAAACAATGTGTCCAGGGCTGTCTAAATTCTGGAGGATGCTATTTTGAATTGTCTTCTATTGTTTAATTAACACATATGTTTTGCCAGTCACTCACTCTTAGTTCAGGGACTGGACTGTAGGCCAATTGGAAAATTACTCAGGGCCCTTGATACATGCTCCTGTCAGCTCCACATTTGTTAACTTGGTTATTCTTTAGAGCTTCTATCAGAGAAGGATCAGGTGAGATCAGTATAGGACAGAGCAAGTTTTCTGCTTTAACCACTTCAGCTAAGAACCCAAATTATTTTTATTTTTATCTGTATTGTCTCTACCCCATCAGCAGAAGAGACGGTGGTAAATTAATAGTAAATCGGTATACTAGTATAAATGCATTTTATTTAAGCATTTCAAAGCAGTGTGTTCAATTTTATTTTTGAAAAGGTCAAATATATACAAAAGTGGACAGAATATTACCATGAACCCCCATGTGCACTGTACCCAGCTTCAACAATTTTGAACTCATGGCCAATCTTGTTTCATCCCACTGTCCTCCTCCCCATAGAATTTGAAGCAATCCCAGGTATCACATCATTTTACCCATATATTTTTTTAAATTTTGTTTTATTGCTTAAAGCATTACAGAGAGTATTACATATGTCTCCTTTTTTTTCCCCTTGACCTTCCCCCAGCCTCCCCTACCCCCCAGTGTCATGTGTCCATTGGTTATGCTTATATGCATGCATACAAGTCCTTCGGTTGATCTCTTACCCCCCACCCCCACCCCAACCCTCTCTGGCCTTCCTGCTGTAGTTTGACAGTCTGTTTGATGTTGCTCTGCCTCTGTATCTATTTTTGTTCAAGAGTTTATAATGGTCTCTATTATCCATGAATGAGTGAGATCATGTGGCCTTTTTCCTTCATTGACTGGCTTATTTCACTTAGCATAATGCTCTCCAGTTCCATCCATGCTGTTGCAAATGGTAAGAATTCCGTCTTTTTTACAGCAGCATAGTGTTCCATTGTGTAGATGTACCACAGTTTTCTAATCCATTCATCTGCTGATGGGCACTTAGGCTGTTTCCACATCTTTGTTATGGTAAATTGTGCTCCTATGAACATAGGGATGCATATATCCTTTCTGATTGGTGTTTCTGGTTTCTTGGGATATATTCCTAGAAGTGGGATCACTGGGTCAAATGGGAGTTCCATTTCCAGCTTTTTGAGGGAACTCCATACTGTCTTCCATAGTGGCTGCACCAGTCTGCATTCCCACCAGCAGTGCAGAAGGGTTCCTTTTTCTCCCCATCCTCTCCAGCACTTGTCGTTTGTTGATTTGTTGATGATAGCCATTCTGACAGGTGTGAGATGGTACCTCATTGTTGTTTTGATTTGCATCTCTCAGATGACTAGTGACTTTGAGCATGTTTTCATATGTCTCTTGGCTTTCTGAATGTCCTCTTTTGAAAAGCGTCTATTTAGATCCTTTGCCCATTTTTTGATTGGATTGTTTATCTTCCTTTTGTTAAGTTGTATGAGTTCCCTATAAATGTTGGAGATTAAACCCTTATCGGTGATAACGTTGGCAAATATGTTCTCCCATGCAGTGGGCTTTCTTATTGTTTTGTTGATGGTTTCTTTTGCTGTGCAGAAGCTTTTTATTTTGATGTAGTCCCATTTGTTTATTTTCTCTTTAGTTTCCATTGCCCTAGGAGCGGTATTGGTGAAGAAATTGCTTCGGCATATGTCTGAGATTTCGCTGCCCGTGGATTCCTCTAGTATTTTTATAGTTTCCTGTCTTATGTTTAAGTCCTTTATCCATTTTGAGTTTATTTTTGTGTGTGGTGTAAGTTAGTGGTCTAGTTTCATATTTTTGCATGTATCTGTCCAATTTTTCCAACACCATTTATTGAAGAGACTGTCTTGACTCCATTATATGTTCTTGCCTCCTTTGTCAAATATTAATTGAGCATGTTGATTCGGGTCGATTTCTGGGTTCTCTATTCTATTCCATTGATCTATATGTCTGTTCTTGTGCCATTACCAGGCAGTTTTGAGAACAGTGGCTTTGTAATACAGCTTGATATCTGGTATTGAGATCCCATCTACTCTGTTCTTCTTTCTCAGGATCGCTGCAGCTATTTGGGGTCTTTTTTTATTCCAGATGAATTTTTGGAGAGTTCTTTCTAGGTCTGTGAAATATGCCGTTGGTATTTTATATTTTTTTTAGTAAAAATTCCTAGAAAATAAGGATTCCTAGAAAAAAAATGACTTTTTTCCTTTAGATCAGGATTTAAATAGGGCCTACTTGTTAAGCCCCTCTTACCCCTCCATAACTTATTTTTTCATTGTGAGAGTATATGTTGAAGAAATTGGTTTGTTTATCCCATAGTCTGTATTTTGCTAATTATCTCCCCATGGTTTCCTTTAACATGTTCCTCTCTCCTGTTCTTCCTGTAGATTGATTGTTGGAGCTAGATGTTTGATCAAATTTAGGTTTGACGACTTCTATTTGGTCTTGTCTCTTCCCATCAGGAGGCACATAATGTCAGAATGCCTTTCTGTGATTTTAGATTCATTAATTCATTAGGGTTGTAAAATGGTGAAGCTTTCATTTTATCATACATTAGCTAGGATGCTCAAAGGATTTCTAAACAAGAGAGTGCCTGGCACATAGTAGGTACTCAATGCAATATTTATTGAATGAATTAGTTTCCTTAAGAACCGCTGTGCCATGGGAAGTTACTGCATGCCTTTGATAGAAACCTTGCTTGCCTGCAATCCAATGAATAAAGCATCTCTTTCTGTCCTAGAATCACCATCCTTCTCCATCTTGCAAAGAGCATCACTTACAAATTACTTGAGTTGCATTTTCTTTGTCACTCTGAATATCTTTTGGTGCTGGGTACCAATTTTTAAATGTGGCTGTTTTTTGAAGTTCTTTTAGACTTACTTGATGATTATCTTTTCTCAGTCTCATGCCAACTTAACTTTGCATTCCTTACATATTGGAAAAAGCCAAGAAACAGAAAGCCAAGGAGGCCCTGAGATGTGTTTCAGAACAGAGCCTCCTTAGGGCCAGCACCAAGCACCCTCTAACCTCGTAGATGGTTAAAGGTCTTTGCAGTTGACCCAGCCTGTGACGCACACTCCTTGCAAAGGCTTCCTGAAAAGAAGGCAATATTTTTACAGACTCTGAGCTCAGCCTAGTTTGTAGCAAAACAAGCTTGCCTTTTATCTACCATTTAGTGTGCCTATAAAACAGTAAATTAAAAGAGTCTCTGTAAATCATAGCTTGATTTTTGCCCTTGACACAGTGTGTATAAATATTCTTTGGTATGGGTAGGTTTAAAAACACTGTAGACAATTAGCTTTATTTTCCTAACAATGTAGAGCACGTAATCACAGTAATCACAACATCATGAAGCAGGAGATAAGATTCTCATATTTAAGACATAGATGCAGTGCTATACATTCTTGCTGCTGAATACTTTGGTATTTACTTGTTCACATGAAAAGCAATGTAACAGATATACGTTTCTGTTATGTTCTCAATGCACAGCAAGGAGCACATAGTAAAACACCCTTTGGTGAGAGGAGCACTCTTGTGTACATGATTGGAAAAATACAGTTACAACCTGAGGTCAAATTGTATTCCATAGAGGAGCACTGATAATGTGCTTGGGTTTTCAGAGGGAAGACATGTTCCCAACATTTTGTTGAGATCATGAGTCTAATTTTCATGTATTTAAGTGTTAAGATAGGCTTTGAAGACCCAGTAAAATTTTAAAATATAGTAGCAACCTTCCAGAAGAAACAGCATGAGCAAAAACATCAGGGCTTCCATCTTCAGGGCACATTTAGGGGTAATTAAGGGATGCCAGTTTGACTCGCCCAGAAAGTGGCTCTAGGCAGGTGTTAAATAAACAGAAGCTGTCTGGAGCCGTAGGAGAGAGGACCTTCAATGTCAAGTTGAGGCGTTGGCACCAAGCAATGAGGAGAGAGTAAAAGCTTTGAGTAAGGGTGTCATGGGACCTGGTCGAGCCAGGGTGTCAGGAATGGATCAGAAAGGGGAAAATAGGAAGCTGAAATCATTAATGAGGAGGAACATTTTTTTTTTTTTGTTTTGTTTTTTTTTTTTTTTTAATATTTTTTTATTTTTCGCTTAAAGTATTACAAAGGGTATTACATAAGTGTCCTTTTTTTCCCCCCCACCCTTGACACACCCCTACCCGAGGAGGAACATTTTAATGATAGAAGCTGCAAGATTGGGCAACCTAATGAAAGGAAAAGGAGACGTGGAGTCAAATCCACATTAGAATGGTTTCAAGTAAAAGAGAGAAGTGAAGAAAAAGCTTTGGGGAAAATAAGAGCGTAGGGTTCCAGCAAGACAGTGTACATAAGTTTAGAAATGTCCAGAGGCCATTAGAAAAAGATAGGGCTTGGCCTGGCCAGTGTGGCTCAGTGGTTGAGTGTCGCCCTATGAACCAGGAGGCCATGGTTCTATTCCCAGTCAGGGCACATGCCCTGTTGAAGGCTCGATCCCCAGTGTGGAAGCGTGCAGGAGGCAGCCGATCAATGATTCTCATCATTGATGTTTCTACCTCTCTCTCTATCTCCCTCTCTGAAATCAATAAATATATATTTTTAAAAAGAAATCTATAGGACTGAAGCTTAGGAGTGAGTTCAGAATAAATATGACATTTTAGGAATTGTCTATAGAGAGATGATAGTTGGAATCTCCCTCTAAATCAGTGATTCCCATAGTGGGCGCTACCGCCCCCTGGTGGGCGCTGCAGCGATCCAGGGGGGGCGGTGATGGCCACAGGTGCATTTGTTTTAACTTTTTTTGTATTACCTTTCTATTCTGAGTTCAATAAATAGTTTCATAATTTCAAACTTCAATGTTTCTAATTTACACCTTTCTTTACTATATTTTACGAAAAAGGTAGAAACATTAATACATATATCTTTCTGTTTAATTGCTATTAAAATTTTAAAAAAATTAATTTCCAGGGGGCGCTGAGTAATATTTTTTCTGGAAAGGGGGCGGTAGGCCAAATAAGTTTGGGAACCACTGCTCTAAATACTCTCAAATCTATCCATTTCTCCATTGACCTTCCTGCTGCCCCCTCATTCAAGTGTCATATCCTCTCACCTGCACTATTGAAATAGTCCCCAGTCAAAAGCAGGATCCCCTTGTGTGGGGTTTCTTCACAGTGCCCTGATTTTTTCCTCCTAGGCCTTATTCTAATATGTAACTCAGGCCTGTGTAATTTTGAGGATGGTATAGTTATCTGTTTTGCTTACCCCTAAGATCCAGCAACTTCCATGGTGCTGGGCACAGACAAGACACGACACTCAAATTTTTTTTCCAACAAAAGAGTAAGTGAATATCAGTACTGAAGAGTAGAGAAAGAAAAGAGTTGAAGGGAGAACTCTGGTGAACCTTCCTTAAGCCACAGAAGGAAAAGAGTGGGAAAGACAAGTAGGCAAAGAACCAAGGAAAGCAAGACACAGCTGAGGTTGAGTGGAGATTCTAGAAGGAGTGTCAGCCATGGTTGATTCTGCAGGGCGGGGGTAGGGGGAGGAGGAGCAGGACAATAAGAACAGCTAACATTTATTGGATGCTTTCTGTATGCCAGCAACTGTCTTAAGACTTGATGTGGATTAATTCAGTCTTCACACTCAGTCTGTGAGATAGGTATCCCTATTCTCTCTATTGCCCCAATCAGTAACGAGACCCAAAGAGGTTATATACTTTACTCAAGGACCAAGTGGAGGAGATAAGTCAAACCCAGCCAACTGGCCCCAGAGCATGGAGTCTTCACCACCATGCGGCCATTCCAGCTCCGTTTAGCAGCAGGACAAGTAACAGTGTCAGCGTGAAGGAGTATGGCAGAGAAGGCAGAAAAGAAGGACCAGCTGCTCTTTATGACCTTCAGCCCTGAGAAGAGGAGAGCAGTGTCTATCATTCTGCATTAGAACATCTACATTAAGTCTCCGAATTTACAGGAACTGTATGAGACTAGAGCATTCCTGATGCATCACTGGCCATGAGAGCGTGGAGAATATGCTTTTATTTCAGGAACAGATTTCTTTGATCACAGCTTCAGGATATTGTACCAGCTGCCTTGACATCATTGACTTTTCTTTTTACTACATTCCAGGGTTATTATTGACTTAAAAGAGTCCTTGAGAAAGAGACAAAAATCTGGCTTTGACAATAAAAAGCATTATGGCATCCAGCTTGCTTTCAGCTTTGCATACGTCTATAGACCCTTTCTGCTTTCATTTTTTTACAGCTGAGGAAATAGGATCTTGCCCAAGCTAGATGGAAAAGCACCTGTATTTGCATTGCAACCTGTGTTTTGCATAACAAATGCACAGATAGGCAGACATTCTGGAAAAAAACATGTGTGAGTGACAGACTAGACTGATTGATTGGTGGCTGTCATGTTGCAGAATGCTGCATACTCTCAAAGCTCACAATGTTGAGATTTTGGAAGATTTGTGGATTCCTTTAATTAAAGAACTGGAAGGATATGAATAACAGAACTACTTCATTTCTAATTGATGCAGATCTGCAATGCTCGTCCCTAAAATCTGTACCCAGAATTTTTCATTGCAGACGTTTTAAAATCTGATTTAAAATATATGTACAGTTATCTTTTTCTTCTTTAACTTTTTTTAGGGATGGTGACTTTGCCTCACCAAATTCTAATTATCATGTCCTTTCCATAGAATGGGATTGAAATTGATCATTTTTAAGGTTTTTCACTCTGAAAGTTAGGAGCCTGACAATGCGGCACTGTTCAAGGATGCTGACAATCCAATTTAGGAGTAGAGAGAAAATGAATCTCTTTTACAAATTTATTTGTTGCTTTTTCTTAATCTCTCAGGATCATATCAATGCAGAAAAAGCATTTGACAAATTTAACACCTTTTTTTAAAATAAAAACTCTCAGTAAAGTGGGAATAAAGGTATCATACCTTAACATAATAAAAGCCTTACATGACAAACCTATAGCCAACATCATACTCAATGGGAAAATACTAAAACCATTTCCCCTAAGAACAGGAACAAGACAGGGATGCCCACTTTTGCCCATCCTGTTCGAAATAGTATTAGAAGTGCTAGCCATTGCAATCAGACAAGAAGAAGAAATAAAGGTATCCAAATTGGAAAAGAAGTAGTAAAACTGTCATTATTCACAGATGACATGATATTGTACCTAGAAAATCCTAAAGACTCCATTAAAATGGAGACTGTTCCCTTAGATCACAAGGCCATCATTTTATAGCCTCTTCACCAGAATTGCTGTGTTGTCAGCTGACCTTTTCCCATTGAATATCCAAGTTATACTATTGGGCACCCACCAACCCAAAGCTTTTAAAGGAATCAGGATTCACCAAAAGGGTACTGGTAAGCAGCTAGAAATGCAGTCATGTCTTTGTTGGATTTTTAGGAATTTTTTATTTCAGAAGTATAATTCCAGGGGTGTGTATTTCAACCTAATATCTATAATCTCTCACGCTAGCGTGAGCAATGAGTCACCATGACCTATAATTATGATGATAATAGCTAGCAGTTAATTGAGCTCTTTCTTTGTGCCAGGAATTTTTCTAGGCACTTCACCTGCATTGCCATATTTAATTTCCACAAGCACCCCATGCAGTAGGTAATATCATTGTCACCATTTACAGGGGAAGAAACCGAGACACAGGGAGGTGCTATGACCCCTGCCAACGGTCACAGAGTCCATGCTCTTTATCCTGCATGTCCTTATCCAATGGTGTAAGAAGGGACCACTAGCACTGATAATGTGGTATGAAAATTGGCATCTGCAGGTGGTGATCCCTGTGCAGGTTTATGGAGCTCCTGAGTGGACACAATCCCCAAGCTGTCCATTCAGTCTGGCTAATAAAAGGCCTGAGATCCCTTTGCACTTGTTTCTGTCTGAAGTAAGCATCCAGTCTCTATTCGTGTTTTAAGAAGCTGGGTTCTTGGCAACCCTGATTCAGAGCTGCCCTGTCTTCTTCCTTGGCTCCGTGCTACTCTGTGGAGGGGTGAGGCACTCAAACCAATCAGGGGAGCTGATGCCATCGTGTTGAGTCCATGGGGAAAGCTGTTCCTATCACCCTTCCTTCCCCTTCCAATTTGGAGCGTTAGGGAAGCTGCATCCTCATTGCTATCAGGCACTCTCTTGGCTCTTGGGTTAGAACGTTTCACCGCCTAAACCTCGCAGGTAATAAGATTCTCCTCTCGGCTCTTGTCTGCCGCCTTTCTGAAAGTTCCCAACTTAGCATCCAAGAGATGAAGGGTGAACACTAGGGAGTAGTTGATACTCCTTTGCAGCCCACTTTCCGTTTTCCTCATTGACAGCAAAGATGTATGGCCCAGAGATAACCCATGTTTCCAGGCCACAGGTGCTCTGTTCACAGAACCTGCTCTCAAATGGTCCATGAAGTGTGGGTGTGGTGAAGGCGCACAGGTATGCAGATGCTCAGGCCTGACCCCCTTTATAGTATCATAAATGGCTGATCAAAAAGTAGTTGGGCCGAGGGAAAATGAGAAGCATAGGAAATTCTGGATATTCAACTGCTGGTTAAACAAGTACCTATAGACTCTGCGCCTCAAAGGCATTTCCTAACTAAGTGACAAATTACCAGGTATGTTCCGAGTCAGCTGTGCCGCCATTCAGGATGGTCCTACTTTCTGGGCTGTTTTGAGCAGCTTTGTGTGTGAAATGCCAGGTATTAAGAAATCTATTGTTCCCTGGCTGGTGTTGCTCAGTGGTTAGAGTGCCAGTTTTAGTACCATAGGGTCTTGGGTCCAATTCCGGGTCAAGGGCACGTGCCTGGCTTGCCAGTTCATTCCCAACCCGGTCAGGGCATGTGTGGGAGGCAACCAATTGATGTCTCTCTCTTACATAGATGTTTCTCTCTCTCCCCTCTCCCCTTTCCATTCTCTCTAAAAATCAATGGAAAAAATATCCTCGGATGAGCATTAACAACAACAAAAAAAATCTGTTGTGGAGGAGAATCATGTACAAACTAATAGAAAAATAATTTTATCAGAGAGGAAAATACCCCATTTTCAGGGGCTCCTCTTAAACAATCTTCATCATTGAAGACGGGTCAAAGCCTCACCTACACTTGAAAGCCCTGTTGGCTTCCTCTTATCTTGACCTTGTTTCCCATCGCTTTCCTGTCAGAACATCACTATCTCGCTGGCTGCATCCAACTACTTTTAATTCCTGCTCTTCCCCACTGTTTGCCAAGTGGATAATTAAGCAGTAAGTCATGTTCTTTGTTGAGATCATCATTTTTAAAAAGACGTGCTACAGAACCAAATGGCAACTTTGAAAGGCAAGCTTTGACGAGACCACTGTACTCTCGCAAGATTAAGATGTTGAGAGCAGAATCCAGACAAAAATATTCCGGCTGAGTCTTCATGCTGAGGAGGGTACAATATGTAGAGACCATTGGTTTTTGGTTTCTCTGCCCTAGTGCTTAAGAGTATGGATGCTGGAATTGACTTCTGGGTTCGAGTCCAGCCAATGCCACTTACGAGCTGTGTGGCATTGAACAAATTACTTGATCTCTGTGTCTTCCATTTTTTCACGTGTGAAATAGAAGAATAGTATGTAGCTCAAAGAGTTGTGAGGATTGAGCCCAAGTAAACCATTTAGGACCTGGCACATGGAAATTGTTCAATAAATACCATTAGAGTAACATATGTGGAACATTAGGAAAAGATGTGCTTACTTTAGATTTGCATAAAAATACTATCTTGGAGCCATTATGATAATCCTTACTGCAAAAGACCTAATAATGCCTCAAATGTTTTTATTTTGATTTTTCCTCTATCAGCCACCCTCCTGGGAGGGGGAGAACGCAGGTGCCTGTGTCTGTATAGCTAGAGCTCTCTGGTTCTGTGTAGATGAGACTTACAAGCCATTGGAGTTGACCGGCCTCCTGGTTCTTTTCCTTATCCAGGTGCTGGAAAGCTTCAAGATCATGGACTATAGCCTTTTGCTGGGAATCCACATCTTAGACCATTGCCTCAAAGAGAAAGAAGAGGACACGGCACAAAATGCGCCTGATGCGAAGCGGCCTGGGATGCAGAAGGTCCTCTACTCCACAGCAATGGAATCCATCCAGGGCCCAGGGAAATCTGGGGACGGGATCATCACAGAGAACCCGGACACGTACGTGCAGCCACCCGCCCACAGACCCTCTTGGTTGGGGCAGCCCACATCACTGAGTGACGAAATGCAATCATGTTACTTTCATGGTGGCTCTTGGGGAATAGATTCCTACTTGATGTTGAAATGAACTAAGCCAGGTTTCAGTTCCTTTTTTGTTTGTTGGTTTGTTTCCAGTGAAGATACTTTAATGGAGGGGCTCATAACAGAAGTGTGGGTGAGGTGAAGGGACGCAGCAATAGCTAGTCAGGGCTCAAAACTAGTACCACCCCAAGGCACAGGGGCAACGGGAGGAGCCCCACGGGAGAATGGGTGCCGGAGTGAACTGTGGCTGTGGGACGCAGCCATTGCTGGAACCCTGGACTGAAACATGGAGGGAACAGAGAAGAAATATCTGGGTCTCTCTCCTCTCAAACTCTGCTCTTTTTTAAAAAATTAATTTTTACATTCAGTATTATTATGTATTAGTTTCAGGTGTACAGCATAGTGGTTAGACAGTCATATACTTTACAAAATGTTCCCCTTGATATTTCCAATGCCCGCCTAAGCCAGGCTTCATTTCTGTTCTTCTGTGGATGACGGGATGGGTAGCCATTCTTTGAGTTATCATTCTTTCACACACATGGTTTTCCCCCCAATGGCTCTATTTTTTAATGAGGGCTGAAAATGTTTTTACCCCCATTTACTACATATTCCAAACACCCATCATATTTTGAATTTAAATAAACATGTATCTAAGCAAATACATGATTGGAATTATGTCCCCAATTAAGAGCTTCTTATCTGCATAAGAGGATTCTGTTGTTCTAGACCTCTCCCCTGGCAGATGTGGTCCGTCGCCACTGCCAGATGTGATAGTAACTTTGGGATTAGTTAGCTTATTGTATAAAGTGAATACCGACTAACAGAAATACTTACAACCAAAGAAAATTATTGAAATGGTTGACTGTATCACATGCGTGTACCAGCTGAGCAAGGAGACTGAAAGAAAGAAATCATTTTCCTTGGTTATAAGTGGCTGCCTTCTCGGATTTTTCAACAATAACTAAACCACAAGCATATTTCACTTTCATAAAGGAAGTTCATACATATTAAACGGTAAAAAAATCCTTGCTTGCAAATCTATCTAAATGTCAATCAAGTTATTTATTTTCCATCAGTGTAGTGAAATATTACAGTCCTTAAAATATACATTACTTGCCCAGCTGGTGTGGCTCTGTGGTTAAAAGTCATCCCATGCACCAAGAGGTCACCAGCTCAATTCCCGGCCAGGGCACATGCCCAGGTTGCAGGCTGAGTCCTCTGTAGGGGATGTGCAAGAGGCAACCAATTGATGGTTCTCATTGATGTTTCTATCTCTCTCTCTCTCCTTCACCCTTTCTCTCTCTCTAAAACCAATAAAAGCATATTTTAAATATATTTTTATTGATTTCAGAGAGGTTATCTTTGCATCCTGGGAATGGATTCCTTATACACTTTTTCTTTGTGCTTTTCTATATTTTATTTTAAAATCTCATAGTGAACATATAAAAGTGTTGCATTTTTAAAAAGCAATATTTTAAAATACTTTAAAATTCTTGCTCATGGCTTTAAAATAGGAATACTTTTAAAACTGTACTCTTTCTACCCAGTTCTCCAGAGCTGATAGCTTGGGTGTCACTCTGATCTGTGGGAACTACATCACGCTGGATTCCAAGGAAAACTTTAACTGAGACCAGGAACAAAATGATGAAGGGAGAGAGAGTCCAGAATTCCTAAAGAGTGTCCATTTTTATTTATATTTATTAGAAATGACTTTTAACTTCCTATTCTCATATTACAAAATATTTTCTCTTTCGCTTTATCAACAGAATGGGAGGGATTCCAGCTAAAAGCCATAGGGGAGAAAAACTACTTTTATTTATGGGCATTATTGACATTCTGCAATCATATAGGTAAGAAATTGGGGGGAGTCTTTTATAATAAAAAAAAATACATCAACAAAAGATTCTGAAAATTCACCAAGTGGGAGGGGTTTTACATTCTCATTTTCTTTTTCTGCCTGTTTACACTTAGGCTAATGAAGAAGTTAGAACATTCCTGGAAAGCTCTTGTTTATGACGGGGTGAGTGGCTTTCGTGTTCCTTATTAAACTGTATATTCTGATTTCTCGGAGACTTCAGAGTTTATCTGGAAAGCTGTGTCACTAGACTTGGAGAGGAAACAAGTGTCTTTACAAACTCAGAATCAGACTCAGCTTGTTCAGATCTAAGAACGAAGACAACATAACTTGGAACAGCTATCCAAATAGAGGCCATCCAGCCTGGTAGCTACACAAAGGCCAGGAAAGCCAAATGATCTTGTTTCTGTATGAAATCTGAAGAAATTATGAGTAAATGGAGACTTCTCATAGGCACTGGGAAGACCAGTAGGACAGTTGGAATTTCTCACAAGACCAAGCTACAAAACGGGTTTGAACCTGACCTTGATGGTAGGCAGCCCTGGATTTGAACCCTGCATTCACCACTTGACTAGCCATGTGACCCAGACACATTGCTTGTTATTTGGCCTCTCTTAGTCTGATTTCTCACCTCTCCCAGGGCAAAGTCATAGTACCTTGTACCTGCCTCATAGGACGAATGTGAGGATTTAATAAATAATGAACCTAACACATAAGGGCATGGGAAGTGAAGGCTTTTCCGTTGTTACGGATTTATACATGACTAAAGCTCACTGAGAAGAGAATGTCTTTTCAACCCAGAATTGGTAGAACAAGAAAATAGTTATCAAGAAGCAGCCCCCCCACCTCCCTCCCTCCCTCCCTTCCTGCCTCCCTCCCTCCTTCCATCTCCCTCTCTCCCCCTCCCTCTCCCTATCTTTCCCCCCTCCTTCCCTCCCTATTCCCTGCCACCCCCACCCCTGCGCACATGGGTGTTCCTATCTGATGTTAGACTTGAACTTCCTGCCGCTGACAGAACATTCACTGGTCTCAGCCTCCCTCAATTAATAACTTAAAGTGACAATTCCAAAGAATACATGGGTCCCAGATTTGCTCACAAAATTGTAAAAGATGTTAGCAGATGCTTTCCTTTGAAAAGGGATAAATTATAGACGCTGTTCTTCTCCTCGCACACGTATTTTCTCCGTTCTGAGGAAGCCTGGTAATAACCTTTCAGCGGGAAATCTGCATTTTGTCCACAGGCCGTGGAATGACGTCAGTGGGAATGCACTTGTAAACAACAGGTTCACAAGTCTGTTTCTAAGAATTAAAGTGAGGCTTATTATTCAGACCAAAGATTCCTTCTTTAAGTTTTTCCCTTTCAGCTGAGAAAAGTAGGGACTCCATAATGCCTCGAGCATGGAAGGGAGAGAGAGAACACTCCCTCTAGTACTCCCTTCTGTTTTCCAAGACAACGTTAATTCCTGTTACCAGCTGAGATTGCTGATCGGAATGGCCTGGTCCTCTATTGGTCAGATGCTTCTAAGAGACCCCTACCTTTGTCTAGTTAAAACGCATCTTCTTTTTTTTGTTTTTTGTTTTTTTTTTTGGTGTTGATTTTTTTAAAGACATTCTGTGTTGATTATATATTTGTGAAATTATAAGCAATAATTAAGATGTATGTCTGTTAACAAACGTGCCTCTTATTTAAACAACTGGAGGCCCGATGCACAGAATTCATGCAAGAGCCTTCCTTCCCCTGTCTGCTGGCACTGGCTTCCCTCTGGCACCTGGGACCTGGGCTTCCCTCCGGCCACCAGCAGGCACCGGGACCCAGGCTTCCCTCACAGCCCCGGCTTCGTCCCAAAGGTTGTCTGGAAGGACATCCGGAAGGATGTCCGGTCTAATTAGCATATTACGCTTTTATTATTATAGATGTTTCTTCATACCAAAGAGAACCAAAGTCCAACTTCTCTTAAAAGGCAAGGCTGGGTCTTAATCACCTTGCTCCCTAAGATGTTTCTCAGTTACTGTACTCGTGGGGAATATGTGTCCACTTCAGACAGGAGCTGCCAGGATCCTGGGGGGAGAGCATGTCCAACCAGTGGGATGTTTCCCACCACATTGACAGCATCCCCGATCGTCTACAGGACCCTTATCACTGGCTAAAGAGGGCTGTTCTAGCCAATGTCCTTCATAACAGGCTGGTTACAGAATGACCTCATGCCTCACATTAACACCCTGTTCTACAGACGAAGAAACAGACACGCTGAGACACTCTGTTCCCAGGGTCACAAAAGCTTGTGAAGTTAGGACTCACACCAGCACCAGGTCTCCGGGCCTTTGGTCCAACGTGTGTTTTCTCTTCCCGACCCACTGCAGACACTTGGTTGAATCTAAACACATTTTTAGAAGTTTTCTTAGCAGAATACACAATCCTAGAATCAAAATGGAGCATTAAATAAGCAAATATACTATTTCTAGAATATATCTCTTGGATAGTAAATGATTACTGAATAAACATACAGGATTAACTTCCTACATCAATCTCCTTTCCTGGATTTGTAAGATTTGTATTAAAATGCCCCTTCTATCTTAAAGACTCCTACCAAGCATGAGCAAATTGGGTCAACAATTTAATGCAATTCAATTCTACCTAATTAGTAGATAATTCAGTGTTACGGCAGTTGTCAGCCGTGTCTCCTAGGCAGCTTCCCAGTGTCAATATGCCTTCTTACTGGGAAATGAAACCAGCACACTTTTTTCTTTTTTGCCTAGATATCACTCTTACATTAGGGTTGTTTTGCTTGTTTCCATCCCCACATTTTGTTCTGACTAAAAGTGTTCCTCTTCCTTCCAGATGACTTGAGGCACTGGCTGCCTGTCTGTAGAAAAGAATTTAAAAGCCCCTCAGGGCACACAATGGAATAAGGATCCGTTTGGGTTTATAAAGCAGAGCCTTTTTGCTGTCTCCCACCTGCCCCTCTTAGTACTTTATTTCATCATGAGAATCTGGAATCTTTGCTCAGATTGTGATCCTCCTCCCGCAGCCCAACTCCTGGGCCCCGTGGGACCCAGGCACTGCTCTTTCTGGCTCTCCACACCCACACCTTCTGGTTCAGGGCCTTGGCCCACAGAGAGCCAGTGCATAGATCTTTCTTCGAGCTTGAAATGAACTGTCTGAGAGGTAAACTGTGCTACCTGATTTGTCTTTTCAGGACACTGTTTCCGTTCACAGACCGAGCTTTTATGCAGACAGATTTCTGAAGTTTATGAATTCCCGAGTTTTCAAGAAAATTCAAGGTAAGATTCTTAATGATTTTTTTTTTTACTTTTAGCACTTACATGCTGACTTCAGTATGTGTATCTTTGCACAATTTTTATTGGAAGAGTTAATTTACTTTCCAGAAGCAGTAATCGATAATTATATTAAGTGTCACAGTCAGGTACTTATTGATGTCATAATCATTAAAGTCCTATTTTGTAATGGAAAAGTTTGGAAACTACCTAAATGTTTAACCCTATAATATGTTGGTTAACTAAATATATTATTATATAATTGAGTAATAGAATAACATGCAACAAATAAAAATGGTACATTAAAGGTACACTTAGTTCTTATAGATTTATTCACACATACTTATTGGTCTGCCCACCTACATGTACAACAAAATTCTAATGGAATATATAAAAATGTTAACAGTGAATATTCTCATAAAATATTCTTCAGGATAGTCACAAAACAATTTCAATAAATTTAAAGACTGAAATTATACAAAAAATCTTTTTAAATCTATTTTAATTATAGTTAACACTAGAGGCCTGGTGCACAAAAATTTGTCCACTCAGGAGGGGGTCCCTCAGCCCGGCCTGTGCCCTTTCACAGTCTGGGTCCCCTCGGGGGATGTCCACCTGCTGGCTTAGGCCCGCTCCCTGGGGGATCGAGCCTAAGCTGGCAGTCAGACATCCCTCTGGCAGCCCGGGAGCCCTTGGGGGATGTCCACTTGCCAGCAGGGAGCAGGCCTAAGCTGCAGTCGGACATCCTTAGCACTGCTGAGGAGGCGGGAAAGTCTCCCACCACCACCACTGTGCTGGCAGCTGGCAGCCTAGCTTGTGGCTGAGCAGAGCTTCCCCCTGTGGGAGCGCACTGACCACCAGGGGGAAGCTCCTGCATTGAGCATCTTCTGCCCCCTGGTGATCAGTGTGTGTCATAGTGACCAGTCATTCCCAGTCGTTCTGCTGTTAGGGTCAATTTACATATTACCCTTTTATTATATAGGATAGAGGCCTGGTGCACGGGTGGGGGCTGGCTGGTTTGCCCTGGTCCACCTCTGTGACTTATTTCTGGAAGTTTGCACTTCTTAATCCTCTTCTCTCTTTTTCTAATCACAATGGAATGAATGAATGAGCAAAAACTGGAAAATTTACAAATATGTGAAAATTTAATAACACACTCTTAAACTACCAATAAGTGAAAGAAGAAAGCACAGGGAAATTTTTTAAAATTTAGAGGTGAATTTTGTGATAAGAATATATATGTAATAAAATAAAATTGCAATACATTAACATTATATGGCATGCCATCATCTATTTAACTCTCTTTCATTATTGGACATTTAAATTGTTTCTCCTTTTTGTTTCTAATTAATATTTTATGAACATCATTTTAGAAAAATTTTGTGTCCAAAGTAATTATTATTTTTTAAGGATACATTTTAAGAAGGAGGATTAGGGGGTTTAAAATGCACATAACTGCAGAGATAGATTATATCACTGTAGGCTTCCAAAGCAATCTGAACCCTTCTAGCCCTTAGCCAGAATTATTCTTTGTAACTTATGCTATGCTGATAAGTAAAAAATGTTATCTGGTTGTTTTATTTTGTGTTTCTTAAGTACTGGTCAAGTTCAGTCATTATTCATGTTTATTAGCCATATGCCATTCCCTTGAGAATTGAGCTTTGTGATAATTTGCTCATTTATATTAGATGTTTATTTTTTCAAATGATTTCTATGAATTCTACATATTAAAGATACCATTCCTTTTTTAGCCTTTTTTTAGTCTTAAGAAAAACTTTTGTTTCACATTTGATTCTCTCCATGGAATCTTAAAATTGGTCTCAAATTTAGACCAATTAAATTTTCTAAGGTTTTTGTTTTGTTGGCTTTGTTTGCCTCAGAGGAGCTGTAAGATAGTGCTTACTCGGCCTGCAGGTCTGGTTGACTACCAACTAGTGGTCACATTTTTAAGGACGATTTTCCGCCTTCCTTTACCCTTTGGGAGGCTGGGAAAGCATGACTTTCCGTGGCTGGTAGGTTATGGAGCGTGTGGCCCCTGGTGTCCCAGCTTTAGTGAGTTTCCGCCACGAGTCCCCATCTTGGGAGGTTTGCTTTCTTACTGGTATAGAAATCAATGCTACAATCCGTGGCACCTCTCTCTCCATCCTTCCCCTGGTCTTCCTTCAGGTCTCAGTTTAGATGGTGCTTCTGCCATGGAATTTACCATACTCTGCTATGAAAGCTGCTTTTCTGTTTCCCCACTAGACTGTGAATTGCTTAAAAGTGTGACTGTGTCTGGTGCTCTCATAGATACATCTATATTCCCAGCACCGGGCACATTTCCTGACACACTGTAGGCACTCAATCATTATTTGATTAATAATCAGACAAATGAATGGACTTTTCATCTACTACCAGCATTTCAAGCAGTAGTAATTTAATTAGTAAGACTGACAAGTGAAAGTACAACTTCAGGATGTTTTATCAACTGTGATTAATTTAAAGCCCTTAATGCCTAAAGGCATACTTTGTAGGTGAAAACTCTGCTGTACTAATACCTGAAAACAGTACCTGGTTTTCACATTTCTTTTTTTCAAATCAGTTTGCTTAACCTTCTTTTAAAAAAAAATTGACTTGAGAGAGAGAGAGAGAGAGAGGAGAGAGAGAGAGAGGAGAGAGAAAGGGAAGGAAAGAAAGAGGGAAAAACATCAATTTTTTAAAAACATTTTTATTGATTTCAGAGAGAAATGGAGAGGGAGAGATAGAAACATCAATAATGAGAGAGAATCATTGATCGGCTGCCTCCTGTACACCCCCTACTGGGGATTGAGTCTGCAACCTGGGCATGTGCCCTGGACTGGAATCGAACCTGGGACCCTTCAGTCCACAGTTCGACGCTCTATCCACTGAGCCAAACTGGTTAGGGCAGAAACATCAATTTGTTGTTCCACTTATTTAAGCATTCATTGGTTGATTCTTGTATGTGCCCTGACCTGAGGTAGAACCCGCAACCTTGGCTATTGGGAAGATGCTCTAACCAGTTGAGCTACCCAGTGCCTCTTTAACCTTCTTAAATCCATTCATCTTACCCAGACTTGAGTCATGCAGCCAATGTAATAATGTCTGCAAATTCCTATAAATTATTCTGGAAATTTTAGTTCCCATAATGTTGAAACCTCACTGAAATTCTCTACTCAGATAATATGTCTAACTGTACTAAAACTTAGTTTCCTGAAATGACTAAATGGTACATTAATTTGTTAGAAATCAACTGTCCTAAGATTTTAGGACAATAATACATTCATTCAACCAACATTTGAGCACCTATTACAAACCTGGTACTATGCTAAGCATTAATAATATAGAAAGTCTGTCTTGAGTCAGGGATTGGACCATGTTACAGATTTATAATATAACAATGGTGAATAGTGTTTTTGCATACACTACTATAGGTACACAGAAAAAAATAAAAGCAGTTCTTCCAAAAGAACTTCCCAGAGAGAAGAATTTTTAAACAAAGTCCTGAAAATATAGGCCAATCAAATGTTCATTAGGAAAAGAGGCAAGAAGGGCATCTCGAGGAGAAGGAACGGCATATACAAAGGCCCAGGGGTAGGTTCAGGGAATGGCAGATAGGTGAGATAGAAAGCAGTAGGTATAGAGGCTGTTGAGTGGCAGGATGTAGGGCTAGAAATGGACATGGGATACCTATCCCCAGATATTGTTTTTAGCCAAAGACAAATCCAGGCATTTCTGGGGCACAAAAGAAAGTAATCAGCTAACCCAAACCATCTGCCAATTGTTTTATTAAAATTTTTTTTATAAATTAGTAGACACAGTATTAAAGCAAAAAAGCCAGTGTATGGGATATTACTTCAGACCTGTAAAGCAAATGTGACCACTGTTTTGATAGGATGAGGAGGATAAGGAAAATGTGATCTATTTGGGCCACTTATTTACCATGAAAATCAATTTTGATCCGTTTTTAAAATCTCCTCCCCTCAAAGAAAAACAAACTCTAGTTTTATCTTCCCCCCCCTTCACTTTAACTAGGAAATAGAATGCTAAGAGATCTAGGAAATGAACCCCCCATTAGATAACTTAAGTAAAAATGAAAGACACCTGGGGTTTCATGATTTCTAGCTCGGTGGCCTTAAGCAGGTCATGTTTCTGTTCTCAGTTTCTGGACCTGTAAAAGGGCCCGTCTCCCTAGACGACCATGTGGATAATTTGAGAATGTGAATGTTGGCTTTCAAACTCTAAAGCCCTCTACAAAAGTTATTTATGATGGTGATTATGTTGTAATGGTGATAAGACTCCTCATGGGACACATAAACTGTCCCTTCTCGTTCAGTGGAGAGATTGCCCTCTATGCTTCCCTCATTTGTGTGTCCCAAAGTCCTTCTCCAATTAAGTTCTTGCAAGCTGCCTATGGGAAGGCCCCCGATAAGCAGTGTAATCTACTCTCTGAAATTCCCAAGGCCAAACACAATTACTGAAATGCATCTGCTGTCAAGTTACCCCTATATGCAAACCTCAAGGAGGAGACACTGCCAAAAACAAGTTCAGGGGACAGCACAACATAAATAAGCCTCAACTTCCCTCTCCCCCTACCCTCCAAGGAAATTCTATAACATGGAAAGCCACGAAGAATTATTGCAGCAAAGAGTGAATGTAACCCTGGCCGGTGTGGCTCAGTGGTTGAGGGTTAAACCATGCACCAAAAGGTTGCCGGTTTGATTCCTGGTCAGGGTACATGCTTGGGTTGCAACCTCAATCCCCAGTAGGAGGAGATCGATGTTTCTCTCTCTCCCCATTCTCCCTTCCTCTCTATTTAAAATCAAGAAAAACACTTCTTAAAAAAAAGAGTGAACATAAATGGGGATGGTCCAGCTGCAGCCGAGGCAGTGCCACCTGATGTATCAGAAATAAAGTCACAGCCTTTGAGAGCATGGTTGATGGGAAGTACATTTGCCTTGGTTCACGTTCCCAAGACACTTCTGGAATTGTAGAATACTGTTATACAAACATCAGAAGTGAATTATACATCTGACATAACCATGACCTAGAAAAGACCCAAAGGGCAGGAAATTTCAGTGGAAAGTTGCTGCAAGAAAAAAGCAACCGGAAGTAACTTGTCTAAATTGGGCAACATGAGTATAAGGTTAATATTGGCATGGCTAGGAATTCCCAGTCCCAAGTTAATAAAACTAGGGTCGTGAGAATTCTCCTTAGCTTACCATCTGCGTTTACCCACCCACCCAGCCTCCTCCCAGCAGTAAAAAAAAACAACAAAAAACACTGCTTGGAGGAGGAAAAATAACTAGTTAGCAACAAAACATTTAAATTTCACCTCAAATAAGACTTTTATTTCAAAATCTGGGGAGACATTTCAACTCAAATTTATTCTAGGATATTCTGATTTAGGTTAAGTCATTTTGAACAAATAAAATTGCCAAATCACAATTTCATTTCCCTTTCCTCATGTATATAAACCAAAAAGTTTCTTGCATGCTACTCAAATAATTACTAAAATGTTAATACTAAAAGTATTAATAAATAGAATATTAATGTGACTTTAAAATAAGTATCTTCATTTGTCTCCCCTTTTTCCTTTGTCTAGCTTTGAAGGCCTCACCTTCTAAAAAACGGTGCAATTCCATCGTCGCCCTGAAGGCGACCTCACAGGAGATTGTGTCCTCAATCAGCCAAGAATGGAAAGATGAGAAGCGGGATTTGCTGACAGAAGGGCAGAGTTTCAGCAGCCTTGATGAAGAAGGTAAAGATACGGAACTTTAAAGCAGAAGAAAGAAAACATTCCTGTGATTTTATTTTATTTTATTTTATTTATACATGTAAACGCACAGTAGGAAGCTTACAGAATACCTGCTCTAAAAAAGCAAAGTCGCCGAAACCGGTTTGGCTCAGTGGATAGAGCGTCGGCCTGCGGACTGAAGGGTCCCAGGTTCGATTCCGGTCAAGGGCATGTACCTGGGTTGCGGGCACATCCCCAGAAGGAGATGTGCAGAAGGCAGCTGATCGATGTTTCTCTCTCATCGATGTTTCTGACTCTCTATCTCTCTTCCTTCCTCTCTGTAAAAAATCAATAAAATATATTAAAAAAAAAAAAAAGCAAAGTCCATTATATAATCTTAAAGGGTATTTGCAGTATGATACAGTTAACATAAAATGTTTTAAAACACATAAACAATTCAATATATGATATATGGTATAAATAAATTAAAAGACAGTAAAATATTCAAAAACAAGATCTACCTAAAGGTAACACATCTGAACATTTTGGTGTTTGTACTACTAGACCTTGTTCTATGCGTGGATATATATTTTTTCCAAACACATAAAATACTTATAAGCACATACTTATACATATATACATACAATCACAATGTAACGAGTTATCAATTTATTTAGGTCCTCTTTAATGAATTGAATCAGTTTTATAATTTTCTCTTTGCCTAACTTTTGTTAGATTTATCCCTAAATTGAGCAACCTGAGTATAAGATTAAACATTGGCATGGTTAGGAATTCCCAGTCCCAAGTTAATTAAACTAGGGTCATGAGAATTCTCCTTAGTTTACCAACCCATGTATACCCCATTCAAATCCCAAATCCCAAACATCACACTCACATGGTAGTGCCTGTTAGGATCAGTTTCCATTCACACACACTTCCTGAAAATACATAATTTTGAGTCTGTTGTGCCTATAATGGAATACCAGAAACACCTTCCAGTTATATTGTTTTTATTATTGTCTTTTAGTTTAGTTTGGGAGAATGATTAAAAATAATCCACAGTAAAGCCTAGTGACACTAGTTAACAATATTCTATTGCATATGTGAAGGTTGCTAAGATAGTAGATCTTAGAAGTTCTCATCACAAGAAGAAAAATGTAACTATGTGTTATGGGTTGTAGCTATGGGTGTTAACTAAACTTCTTGTGTTAATCATTTGGCAGTATGCACATATCTCAAATCATTATGCTGTACACCTAAAGCTAGTGCAATGTTATATGTCAATTCTATCTCAATAAAAATTAAAAAATAAAATATCTACTTACTACCCAACAGCAGAACTTTAAGAATGGGATTGGTCCGCCCATTGTCCTCGCTCTCTGGGCACTCCCAGGTCTCCTTTTAGAGACGCTCTGTTCTGTGTGGCCATCCTTTGTTTAAAGGACTGTCTCTGGCAGGCTGGCCAATAATGGATGTACAGTTGTGTAAAGTTTAGGATGATTTAAAATGATCTCACTTATATGTGGAATCTAATGAACAAAATAAGCTGTCGAACGAAATAGATCTAGAGACAGAGAAGCATGGAACAGACTGATGAATCTCAGAGGGAAGCAGGGAGGCGGGGGTGGGTGGGAAGAGATTAACCAAAGAATTTATATGCATATTCGCATAACCCGTGGACACAGACTCTAGTGCAGTGAAGGCCTGGAGGGAGGGGGGGGGGGCACAGGGAGGAGTTCATAGAGGAACAAAAGGGGTGCCATCTGTAATACTTTCAACAATAAAGATAAATTTTTTTAAAAAAAGAAAATGATGCAGATTCAAAAATCCACATGGAATCTTGAGAGTAGGCATGGGTCACTCCTCAGCCTTGAGTATTCTGCTTTCCTGATGAGGGAGGTCTCTTGGATAAGAATTTTCATAGATACTTGCATATTAAAAAAGAAATAAGAATTTTCTCATTTTTAAAAAAGCAGCCTTGCTATTAAAATGTGATGTCAAGAAGAGCCAGGCATAGTGTTCAAAGATGTGTGGGCTCCAACGTGGTTCAAATATAACTAGCTGGCTGTAGCGTGTACGGCGTGTTTCCTGGCTCTTACAAAGTCTCAGTTCTTATATCCAAATTGAGAATCACAGATACGTGCATAGCCTGGGGAGGGAAATCAGGTTACTTTGTGTTTATACATTTGCCAATCATCCTTTCAATCTCTGTTGAATTATCTCCTGAAGCCCCTAGGAGCTTTGTATGTCATCTTTTGAAACAGTAAATCACTTTATTAGGTTTTTAAAAGAGCACTCATCATGTCATTTCCATAAGCCACTTTGTAAATTAATGCATTTTCCTTCCTGTTTAACCTGTTTGCAAGAAACTATTTTACATTTCTGCTGCAGTTCACTGGAGCTCAGTTAATTCATAATTTAAGTTGCAGCCTAATGTGTAAAATGAATGATTTTGACTCGTTTAAATGGTTATAGACACGAGAGCTGCATTTCTTACTGAGATTCACGATGTGCGTGCTGCTTTTGTTTCCCAGCGCTGGGATCCCGGCACAGGCCAGACCTGGTGCCTAGCACGCCATCCCTGTTTGAAGCTGCTTCCCTGACGACCACCATTTCATCCTCTTCCTTATATGTCAATGAACAATATCCACACGACAGGACGACGCTGTATTCAAACAGGTAATACTTGGCGCGATCAAATTGCCACACCGGCTGTTACCACATCAACATCACAACTAGATCAATATCTCTGAATGAGAACATGCCGTCCCTAACAACCAGGATGTGCCTGTCACCTGCTCCGTAAGTAAGAAGGAGAGAGAGAACATTGTTGCTTGATTTTTACTGTGGCAAGAAATGCACCTTAGGGAAAAACTCCTCTGATTTTTCTTACATTAATCATTATGTTTGGTTCCGTGGAAGAAGACAAATCCTTCATCATTTTTATTTTAATGATTTTTAAATTTATTTTTTAATTACAGCTAATGTGCAATATTACATTAGTTTCTGGCGTACAACAGAGCGATTAGATATTTATATACCTTGCAAAGTGATTACCCTGGTAAGTCTAGTACCCATCTGGCACCATACATAGTTATTAAAATATTATTGACTGTATTCCCTGTGCTGTACTTTACATCCCCATGTCTATTTTTATAATTGCCAATTTGTACTTTTTAATCCCTTCACCTTTTTTACTTATCCTCCTAAATCCCCTCCCATTTGGCGACCATATGTAAGTGAAATCATATGGCATTTGTCTTTCTCTGACTTATTTCACTTAGCACAATACCCTCTAGGTTCATCCATGTTATCACAGATGGCAAGATACTATTTTTTATGGCTGAGTAACTTTCCATTATACATACATACATACATATATACATACCACATCCTCTTGATCCATTCATCTATTGATGGATGCAAGGTTACTTCCCTATCTTAGCTATTGTAAATAATACTGCAGTGAACATAGGGGTGCATATATCTTTTCGAATTAGTGTTCTGGATTTCTTCAGATAACTACCCTGCAGTGGAATTGCTGGGTCAAATGGTAGTTCTATTTTTGGTGTGTTTTTTTAAGAACTTCCATAATGTTGTCCATAGTAGCTACATCAATTTACAATCTCGCCAATAGTGCAGAAGGGTTCTCATTTCTTCACATCCTTACCAGCACTTGCTGCTTTTTGATTTATTGATGATAGCCATTTTGACGAGTTCCAGGTAATATCTCAATGTGGTTTTAATTTGCATTTCTTTCATGATGATTAGTGATGCTGAGCATCTTTTCATATGTTGTTGGCCACCTGTATGTCCTCTTTGGAGAAATGTCTATTCAGATCATCTGCCCATTTTTTAATTTGATTATTTGGAGGGGTTTTTGCTGTTAAATTATATGAGTTGCTTAATTTGTTTGGGATATTAACCCCTTATAGGATGCATCAGTGAGGAATATCTTCTCCCGGTCAGTAGGTTTTCTTTTCATTTTGTTGATGGCTTCTTTCACTATGCAAACACTTTTTTGATGTAGTTTGACGTCTCATTTGTTTATTTTCTCTCTCTTTTAGTAATTTCTTATGAATGGATGTTTTAAGCAAGCAATCTTGGTTAATATTGCAGAGATAGCTGCAAAGATATTTGCATACTGTCTTTTCATATGAGTGACATTAGTGACTATGATAGAGAGAATAATGCCCCCCAAAATTGTTCACACGCTAATCCCCCGAACCCATGACTATATTACCTTATATAGCAAAAGTACTTTGCCAGTTTGATTACGTTAAAGATCCTGAGGTGGGAAGAGTAACCTGAATTATTCAGATAGGTCAGTTGTAAACACTGGGGCCTTAAGAGAGGAAGACAGGAAGATGAGAGTCAGAGGAGGAGACGTGATCCAGAGCAGAGGTCAGAGAGAGAGGAAGCTCTGAAGATGACACAATGCTGGCTTTGGAAGTGGAGGAGGAGGCCATGAGCTGAGGAATGCAGGCAGAATCTAGAAGCCAAAAAAGGCAAGACAACTGATTCTGCCTGAGAGCCTCCTCAAAGGAACACAGGACGTCTGACTACCAGCGTTGTAAGGTGATAGATGTTTATTGCTTTATGCCTCTACGTTTATGATCATTTGTGACAGCAGCAATGGGAAACTAATATGGTGACTCTCAAACTCTTAATGTCAATCTGAGCACTGAGATGGGTTACTGAGATTTCTTACATAGGAAACTAATTTATTAGATATTTTTCCTTTTTAAACAGAATGTTCCCAAACATTGTTTCTCGGAATAGAAAATATCTTCACAAAGAGGTCACAACATTGTCTGTGGGATTAGCTATTTTACTTTTTCTGTTTTTACATACACAGTTTTATAATTAGCTTTCAGTTGAGGACAGGGACTACTATGTACATACTCTCAATAATTATCTGTTAAATATTGAACAAGTTCTTGTTGAAATCTAGCTCTCGAGAATCAAGATCAAAGTTGTGCAGGTAAAGTGCTTCTTACACTGTAAGTCATTTTCCACCTTCAGGCTAGCAGCTTGATTTATTCGATTTGATAGATTCATTTTTAATATATGCATATTTATAGATTATAGCTCGGTCCTTTGGCAAGTGAAGGCTTGGAGCTTCTGTAGAAATACTTTTTTGTCGCTGTTTCTTTCTCTCTTGGCTGGATACAAGTTAGGTGACAGCAGGTGAGGCAGCCAGGCTAGGTCTAGAGAAGTGGAACAAATCGCCAGGTGAGCCACCAATCTCAGCTGGGCTGCAGTTTGGATAGCTCTGTGGGAAGGCCAACAAATAAGGCTCCGTCATAAATTATTCGGCTCACCTGAACTGCAGAAGTGATTTGGTTAGCTTCCTTGGATTAGAAAATTTTAAGGTGACGTATACCTATATTAATGTGTACTTTGACTGTTCGAATTTGTTATGTAAATTAGTCAAGCAACAGGTATGTTTTTTTTATCTGCATAGTCCAGCTGCACACCGTTCTCTTGCTCTCAAATGTAAATAGACTTGAAAGATGGTTGAAAAGTCACAGGAAGTTCTTTGCACGGTCAAAACAATTCTCATATGAAGCCGTGGTGGTGACTTTTGCTTCTGTTCTCATTATCAGGGTCATATAATTGGGTATGCTATTAAATTATTTGCTAGAACTTTCAGCATAAAAATTAAAGGGCTGTGTTTGTTTGTTTTTGTGTTAGTGGTTGTAGTTAGGTATCCAGTGTTGGTCTAAGGCAGCGGTTCTCAACCTGTGGGTCGCGACCCCTTTGGCAGTCGAACGACCCTTTCACAGGGGTCGCCTAAGACCATCCTGCATATCAGATATTTACATTACAATTCATAACAGTAGCAAAATTACAGTTATGAAGTAGCAACGAAAATAATTTTATGGTTGGGAGTAAAAACATGAGGAACTGTTTTAAAGGGCCAGAAGGTTGAGAACCACTGGCTAAGGTATTCAACTCTTGGGAATTTATAAGGTTCTCCCAGGGTCCGGCACTGCCTCCTGCTGACTTCCAACCCTCCTGGCTAGTGTGGGAGCCCCCAGTGCATGCCCTGCCTCTGCATGCTCCAGGCCGTGGTGTAATTCTTGGTCCTTTTATTTATGCTGACACTGGTTATCATTTATTTGAATATGAAAAACATAAATGTTCTCTATGATTTTCTCTTTTGTTTTGTTTTGTTGTTGAAATGAATTGTTTGAAATACGTCTTTTTTGGCATTATATCTCCAAGTTGCAATTTCACATCTGTCAGCCTAGGTTGGGTTCAGTGACAAGAACAAGAAACAATTCTATGGTACTCAGAAAGGGATTTGATGGAGGGAACCGAGTGCTGACAAACTCTGTGGAAAGGCTGGGGGCGTGCGCACCGGCTGGACATTGGGAATCAGCCCTGAGCACACCACCCAGCTGGCCCGCCAGCAGCCCGCAGCCTTTACCACAATCAATGGGTGCCCTGCTAACAAAGCAGGCCAGGGAAAAGCATGTTGGTGAACCCAGAATGTTTTTAAATAAGCTAACAATTAAGAATTAAGCAGTTTCACGAAAATACCCAGATTCTTTTGAAAAACCACTAGCTTTGGCCCAGCCGACATGGCTCAGTGATTGAGCGTCCACCTATGAACCAGGAATTCATGGTTCGATTCCCAGTCAGGACACATGCCCAGGTTGTGAGCTCAATCCCCAGTAGGGGGCGTGCAGGAGGCAGCCGATTAATGATTCTCATCATTGATGTTTCTATCTCTCCCTTTCTGAAATCAATAAAAATAAAAAAAGAGAAAAACCACTAGCTTTGGCACCACCTGGCTACATTGGGTACTGGTATTGCTCCGCTGAGGGGAGAAGCGTGAACCCTCCAGCTCACTACCCTCTGCTTCCCTCATCTCTGCAGTTGCCTGCCTGTGGGTATTTCAGCTGTTAGTGTTCATGGAGAGGAGAAGCCACAGACAAGCCTCTTATCTTACCCACTGCCTTAGGGAAGTAGTATGGAAAAGGTGCAGGAAAGACACAAAGGTGCTAAGAACCCTCAAGACAAATAATGGCATCCCAACTCCTGAGGATCAATTTTCCTGTTTCTCCCACCTACCGTGTCCAACCCTGACTATGCCACAGGGAAACCTTACCAGCAAACTGAAGAGAAACGATCAGATGTTGTTTCTATCCTGTCTTCCTTGACAGCCCTCCTAGTCCTCATGGTATCTCTTGAAGCAACAAATACAAAGGATTCCAAACCTCATCTAGCCTGCTAGGGTTTAACATCTAATTCCAGAGCCTGCAAAGGAGAGGAGTTGAATGTCGATGTTATCATTCACATCGGGGTTGTTCCCTTTCTTTCTTTATGAATCATTTTTTTCTGTTAAGGCTAAGTGGTTGTTTTCCTTTGGAACATTATGCTATATATATCTGCACTTTAATCAGCTGTAAGTACTTCAACTAGCGGTTGTCATTCCACCCGTCTTTTTCGAATCCTTGACTCTGAAAGGTGTTGATTAATGCCTGGATGTCTCCACTCCAAAATCGCATCCTGCAGTGAGAAAGTGCTGTCCTTAGAATTGTTCCTTTTTAAAAAGGATTATTCTCTGTAACTTCAAAAACTCCAGTGGCGATCCATTTTTTTTCTTCTTAAGAGTACTTCAAAAACTGACTAGGAAGCGAAGGAAAATAGTGCCGTGTGTAAAGCATCTGCTGAACCTGATGATTGGGAGCACGTATTTCACTGTGCAGTTCTGAGTCAGTGTGCACTTCACAGGAACGAAGAGAAACTGTTGTGGGTACCTGCTTCCCAGGCAAATAGTGGGGTTTACATTCTGAAGTTTTGATCCTTGGCTTTTCTTTCCTAGTAGGAACTCTGTTCTTTTAAAGAAGGTATGCATTGAGCACTGAGAAAGGCAGAGGCACATAAAGTGTGTTATCTCAAAGTTAAGAACAATTTGATGTGGAAATTGGTTAGACTCATGAATATTAATTCTTTTCATGATTTCCTGCACAGTTGGTAGCAAAGCTAAAGCTCTGATTATGCATAAGGATCGAAAGCCCTGCTGCATTCCAATGTCTTTCTACTTTACCATCAAAGATGCCTTTACCGACATCACCATGCTGTTCCGTCTCCTGCTTTGCTGGTGGCTATTTCAATGGTGGGCTCACCCTGGAGACACTGGGAACATTGTGAGAAGGGTAGGTGGTCAGAGGAAAAGTCACTGCTCATTTGCACACAAAGGGACAGCTGGCAAAGGCTTCCTAAATGATGACTCCAACGTTCCAAGCCTCAGAGGCCGAGCCAGTGGATCGGACCGCAGTTCTGTGCCCCTTTCTGGGGCACAGAGGGGTGAACAGTTGTCTCTAGCCACAGCCCCTCCCCTCAAACGGCTTACCATTCACATTTAAGAGCCATCCATCTGTGAAGTTCAGAGGACCCATTAGCGTACAGATTTATCTAAACTATAAGGAGAAATGCCGAGCATTATGTGACCTATCCAAGGTCACAGGACTTGCTAATGGGATTTAAGTCAGAGCACAGGTCTCTGGGGCCCAAGCCTCTGTCCTTCCCCGTTCCACTCTTTCGTCACGGCCTGTAGGTACGCCAGCCTCTGCTTGTTGTGTGTGCTCTGCGCAGACAGTGATTGGTTGTGTTCTTCTCCCTAACATGAATCCTGGCCCTGTGTTTAAGCCATTTTTCGCAGTTTAATAACTGAAATATTCCCAGTAGGCAAAGTGGTGGGCTTAAGTCCATGTCTACCTATGGTGTTTATCCTTGAAGTCTGGCTAAGTTTCCTTCTTAAAAGCACCATGGCTGTGGGAGACTTTTTTATCATCGTACTAGTCAAACCGTTAATAATAATTATAACAACTACAATAATAGCTCATTATTGGACCATATTAAGAGTCTGTGTTAAGCCCTAGCTGGTTTGGCTTAGTGGATAGAGCTTCAGCCTGTGGACTGAAGGGTCCCGGGTTCGATTCCGGTCAAGGGCACCAAAAAAAAAAAAAAGAGTCTGTGTTAAGTTCCTTACATGAATGAAGTTTCTTAATTCTCACAGCAACCCTGAAAATAAACCCTGACATTGTGTTTATTTTCTCTAGTTGGACAGATGAAGGGTGCTTTACAACATTAGGTAACTTTCATGAGGTCAAATGGCTATAAAGTAGAGCCATAGTTTCTGCCCATAGCACTGCCATAGAACCAAAGGCTCGGGCCTCAGCTATTCGATGGCTGCCCCCATCCACATGGTCACATCTCAGACAAGATGACTTTCAGATGATGCTTTTAATGGAAATGCAGTAATGTCCACACAAGTTCTCTTCCTCTTGATTCATTTGCCTTGTCTTTTTCCCCTGTAATTTTGAGTGAGGATTTTCACTTTCCAAGATGTGAGAGACTGGCTGTGTTCAAACACTCAAAATAAGGCATCTTAATTTAAATTCACAAGAAACTAAAATAGCTGTTTCCTCAAGGTTTTATTGTTGTTAAATCCTCACTCAAGGATATTTTTCCATTGATTTTATTTTAGAGTGGAGGGCAAGGAGAGAGAGAAAGAGAGGGAGAACTATTGATGTGAAAGAGACACATTGATTTGTTGCTTCCCGCACACGCCCCAACCAGGGCCAGGGATCAAGCCTGCCACCAAGATACATGCCCTTGATGGCAATGGAACCGAGGACCCTTCAGTCCACAGGCTGATGCTGTATCCACTGAGCCAGACTGGCCCGGGCTATTTCCTCACGTTTTTATTTCCAGTTCTGCAGGTGGACACCAAATGTTACATGGCCACTGAGAAGAGACTTTTGTTAGCTATGTTTCGGCTGATTTAGAAAACTCTCTTCTGATGACACAGTAAGGTCAGCATGACATTTATCACTTACAGAATGAAGGGAGAGGAAAGTTGGTTGTAAGAAGTTTCTACCAACTCCAGTTCTCTAACCATAACCTCAAAGGAGGGACAGTGCCGGCTTGCAGTACCTGTTCTAAACACTGCTGAGCCTACATGCTTGCCTGGGACTGGCCCCTCTGCAGGCCTCCTGCCGATGCTGGAATTAAATCTGACCTCTCCAGACTCTGTGCATTTATGCTTCTTAGTCTGATGACTCCAACCATGCAGACAGCCCTTCTTACCACCCCCACCCACTCCCGGGGCTGGGTCTTTCTCTTGCATTTTAATTATTATAAGTCATTCATTAGATTATTAGCCCTCAGACTGCCACTCCTAGCTATCTAGCATTGGCCAAGTCACTTTACCTTTATGTGCTTGTTTCTTCATTTGTAAAATATGGATTATTATGAAATGATAATTGGAAAATATTTACAATACCTGGCACACAGTAAGCACTTCAAAGTATTTGTTAAAATAACCAAGTGATCCCAGATCGTAACACCTGGCATCTTTCTGGTAAGTTCCACTGTGAAGGGCAAGGTGGGCTTGCCTTGGCAACAAGCCATGCAGAGTACTTCATTAGTTCTGACTAAAAACATCCCAGTCAAGGAAGCAGAAAGCACATTTGGAATTTCAGAGAACCTGGTAAAGGGAACTGGTTATGGAGTGTGGGGAGGCTGCAGCGTGAAGGGGGAAGGGGAGAGATCCAGGTCAGTAGCTGCAGGAGGCGGCCATCACCTAGACCAGTGATGGCGAACCTTTTGAGCTCGGCATGTCAGCATTTTGAAAAACCCTAACTTAACTCTGGTGCCGTGTTACATATAGAAATTTTTTGATATTTGCAACCATAGTAAAACAAAGACTTATATTTTTGATATTTATTTTATATATTTAAATGCCATTTAACAAAGAAAAATCAACCAAAAAAATCAACCAAAGTTCGCGTGTCACCTCTGACATGCGTGTTATAGGTTCGCCATCACTGACCTAGACGCATGAAGGAGGGCCCCACCTGGGGACGGGCTGACACTTTAGGGGCAGGGACAGAGGCAGAGGATATCACTTAAAGAGCTGGGAGATGCCCTGGCTGGTTTGGCACGGTGCAGAGAGCATCGGCCTGCAGACTGAGGGGTCACAGGTTCGATTCCCGGTCAGGGCACATGCCCCGGTTGTGGGCTCCATCCCCAGTAGGGGGCATGCAGGAGGCAGCTGATCCATGATTCTGTCTCATCATTGATGTTTCTCTTTCTCTCTCTTCCCCTCTGAAATTAATAAAAATGTATTTAAAAAAAAAAAAGAGCTGGGAGAGTGGCAGGGACACAGCTGCCTCCAGAGACACCAGCCAAAGAAGGAAGGAAAAAATGAGTGAGAAGAGGCCCAAAGGCTTCTTCCCTCCCACCCGCTCCTCTCCCGCCAGGGTCCTGCACCAGCACAACCTGGCCAAGGAGCCTGAGGAACGTCCTTGTGACTCTCGGCCCCAGCCTGCAAAGCAGAGCTGAAACCAGATATAAATACTGGTAATAGCCACAGTCCATAGAGCAAAAACTAGATAGATGTAAGGTCTTTACAAAAAAGATTTGCAAAGGTCAAAGCTGTACAAAGGGAGAATGTGTGTGCAAGCACAGGAATTGATTTAAGGAATCGCTTCCTTATAAAAGGAATCCTAGAGACAGGTTTTTTTCACCGTGCCAATGCAGGAGGTAGTAGAAAGTAGCTGTACTTACTTTAAATGGTCTGAGCCGTTAGAGACTCCAGTTTTTACCAATAAGTCTCTCTGACAGTCAGCAGTGCTCTCCCTGGTGCTGCACTGGAGTAGATGGCCCTACGTACTCATAGGAATGTTTGAGCTAAGTCCAGGCAAGTGGCATAGACCAAAAGGTTCTTCAGCTCCAGCATCCACGAAGAGAGCCAGGACAGCCAACACTCATGCCAGGGCCCACGCCACCACAGCTCATCAACAGACTATCACTCAGTCTAGAACACACACAGGGCGGAGGGATGGTTTCGCTTCCATTCTTCTTACAGTGAAGGATTTAATCAAGTTTTCTCCAGTGTCAGGAAACTAGGTCAACAAGCAAATGATGGTACAGATTTGGGGGAGAAGAACACTGCTTAGGGCCCTGAAGCAGAAACCTGCTTTGCTACAGGCGAACCTAAGCGCAGGGCATATCTTTTCACTTGTGGTGAGGGCACTGCAGAGAACATTGGAGCCTGGTAGAAGTTTCATAATATGCCTGTTAGTTTAGCTTCCATCCCAACCCCAGAAAAAAAAAAAAAAAACACATGGGATTTATATCACATAGTCTGCACTTGGATTTTATTAGATGCTTTTTCTTTTCTTTTTTTTTTTTTTTACAAATTATAGAATTCTGAAGTTACTAGAGGCCCAGTGCATGACATTTGTGCGCTGGGGGCGGGGTCCCTCAGCCCAGCCTGCGCCCTCTTGCAGTCTGGGACCCCTTGGGGGATGTCCGCCTGCTGGCTTAGGCCCACTCCCTGCAGGGTCCTTAGTGCTGCACCATGGAGGCAGTAGAGGCTCCCACCACTGCAGCTGCACTGGCCAGCTGTGAGCCCAGCTCTTGGCTGAGTGGCACTCCCCCTGTGGGAGCACACTGACCACCAGGGGGCAGCTCCTGCATTGAGCATCTGCTCCCTGGTGGTCAGTGCACATCATAGCAACCAGTTTTTCCGCCGTTCGGTCGATTTCCATATTAGCCTTTTATTATATAGGATTAGCTTTTCAAATTATCCACCATATATTTCAGCATGGGCAGAAAATTGAAGTGAATTTTTCAGATATCTGACATTTTATGAAGAACAATTTAGGATTCAACATTAATTCAAAGAACGCTTGTTTTTTGATGAATTGGTACATGGTAATATTTCTAGGTGCTTTTTGTGCATTAAGATTTATGGGGGGGGGCGGGAGTGGCAAGTGTTGGCCAGCCTTTGGATATCCTAACATCAAAAAAATCTCTTTTATCCATTTTCTGCCTCTTAGTTCTAAGACAAAAACAAACAAACAACTCTTCTTCATTTCCCGTGACTTTGGCCACTAGTGTTGCCACATGTCTGGGAGAAGGGCTCGCTGGTGGTGGGTATGTCTCTGCAGACCCTCCCCAGGCCTCTGCCTTCCTTCGTTGGTTCTCTAGAGAAATGCTTCCCAAAGCATCACTACCTCCTCAGGACTTATGCTCACTAGAGGTTAGGAAATAAAGTTCTTTCAAGGTACTCCTCTTCTTCTCTCTATTGACTGAGGACTGAAACTATTTCTTTGCCTTGCGGTTCAGCTGAAACACAGGTGGAGTCATTCAAGGAATTAAAAGGACAGGCATGTAATACCTGAGATGCAAAACCACAGCAAAATAGATGGGTTTCCAGATTATCATCAGGAGATGGGACCTCAGGTCCTCCCTCATATCTCAGACAGCCCGGGCGTGTCCTAAACAAAGTGCCCTTGCTCTGAAGGTATTTTAGGTTAGCACCCCCTGTGGTGAATAAATACCGCAACACCTGTGGGGCATACGCCCAGAACCTGCTTCTCAGCCCAGCCCCTCTGACCTTAGGCCAAACAACATTTCAGCTCAGCAGCTATTCTTGGCCTGAGTCTGCAGAGATCCTGACTGAGTGGCCAAAGCCCTTATCTTTCAAATCGCATGGGCTTTACTGACTCTTGTTCTGCTTAGAGGTTCGTTTGGTCCTTCCCGGCCCCTGGAAGTCGCCCTCTCTATCCTGACCACTTCTCTCTGTCCTTTCAATCCGTCCACACCACACTCAACAGCTAGTTCTATGCTTTAGTTAAGCGGGTCTGATACAAGCTGGTGTCTTGCTCCTGCCCGAGTGGCCCCCCAGCCCCACCCAGGGCAGCACCTCGGGCTTGTCTGCTTCACTTCAGCTCCGTCAGCTGCTGTGGCCTCTCTCTGAGGTGCCCCCTTGTGGCCCACCCATTGCATTCCCACTTGCCTTCTGAGCCATGGCCTAGCTCTGATATCGCAGAGTGGTGTTGACTTCCAGGGCCCGAGCGCCAGGATGGGTGAACCTCCTCCAGGCTCGCTTTAGCAGTGCCCGCCATTCCTCCTCCATCCCTGGCACCCTGTAGGGCGAGGCTCTGCCAGAGTCCCGTTTCATTTTGCTTCTCTGATAAACCACAAATATACACAAAGAATAACAAACAATTTCTTCAAGACTAGAAGAAAGTTGATTCCCACATCCCTTGTTTAATCCTGTTACCTGTGAAATTCTCTCCTTGTCATTTAGATGACTTGCTGATCTTTGGGGGAAAGAATTTCACCTTGGAAGTCCACAGTAAACCTGTGTTGAGGACTCATTAATTTCAGAGAAACTAACAGCCCCAGACAGGAAGACTAAACACAACCAGCCTTTTGCTTTTAGCTCATAGTCTGGGTGTCAGGAGAATTGGGTACGTGAAATGAGGGAATTGGAGGCAATGATAAAAATCTCAAGTCAGAATAATGTTAATCCAAAATGTATTTGTTTAATAGCCTGCTTTCAATGATAAAGTAATAAAGAGGAAATATATAATGACATAATGGAGCTCCTTATTTTTCTGGCCAGCGTATTAAAAATTAGTGATCGGAAGGTCACACAAGAACTTTAAAACAACCAGACTTGTTTTCTCAACAAAGGAGTTGGCTGAAATGAAAGTTCGTCCGGTGGCCACTTGGAGAAAGTATAGTGAGCATTTCTCTGTCTTCTCTCTCCTTGTTTCTCATCACCCTGCAGGGGTGCTCCTGAGTGCCGAAGCACGGGGTCTGGGAGAGCAGTTTCATCTTTTGTTCATATGTGAGTGCATCTGGGTTGGTGCCCAGTCATTCCAACTGCTGTTACTGCCATTTTCTTTGCCTTCACTGAGTCATGAGAAGAGAGGAAGCAGGCATTTCAAGGCCAGGGCAAAGCTGATTTGTGAAGTGGATCAAGTTTTCACTTTGCCTTTTTCCTGCCCACCTTCCTGATGTTTTCCCAATCCCAGTAGCACAGCTTGTCCTCAAACAATCATGGAGCTCTGGAAATGAAAGGGTCCTCTGACATCTTGTCATCCAGCCCTTTTATTTTTGATTATTTTTGTATCAAAATTCTGTATGTCAAGTTTAACAGTCAAATAGCTGTATAAAGTTTTTTAGGAAAAAGGGCAGGTCCTGCCTGGCCAGCATGGCTCAGTGGTTGAGTGTCAACCTATGAACCAAGAGGTTCATTCCGGTTGGAGCACATGCCCGGGTTGGATCCCCAGTGTGGGGCGTGCAGGAAGCAGCTGATCAATGATTCTCTCTCATCATTGATGATTCTATCTCTCTCTCCCTCTCTCTTCCTCTCTGAAATAAGATTATACATATATATATATATATATATATATATATATATATATATATTTAAGAGAGAGGACCAGAGAGTTGCTGAGTGAGGATGCTGAGGTTGCAACATAACTTAATAGCAGAACAGGAACTAAGACCTACATTTCCTAACTCCTTGGTCAGGGCAGCCTCTTTCCAAATAATCATTATCATAAGTAATGGATTCATCCACAGTGAGTGAGGTCCTAGTAGGGTGTGACGAGTTTCAAAGGCTATTTTGCGAAGAGCCCTTTGTATTTTTACTTAGACTGGTTTCTCATTAGGAGTCAGAAAATCAGGAAGCTTCTGAGGCCTTCCCAACACCTTCATGCTCCACAGACAAACCCCGTGGAAGGGAAAGTTTCGTGGGAAATGGTGACAACACAACAGTGACTAAGTTATACTGCATTTAACTTTTGCGCCTTTTTAACTTTGAATGTAACTGGAGTAGTACCGGGTCCCACCAACATGTGAGAACAAATGGGGTGACAGTCAGATACCAAAATCCACTGGTGCTTTCCCATCTACTGAGGCAGATGCTGAGTCCCCTGTCACATCCCCTGCAAATGGACCTGGCGTCCCCGGAGGTGTCTCCTGGGTGATCACAACAAGTCCAATCCCACTGAGAGTCGTCACTCCTCCCTTGTCCCTCAGCAGGCACTGCAGTCTCCCACCAGGCCTGGAAGGTCCCGTCCACCCCTTGCTGGGCCTTTAGCCATGCACAGCGGAGGCCCAGAGGCTCAGAGCCATGGCACATGCGGAAGAGCACCCTTACTTGTCAGTGGGGCCCCAAAACAATATTACTTGTGCTTGATGTTTTATAGACTTTGAGGAAATAGCTCTCCTGGTTTTTGTCTGTTTGTACTCTCCCTCTCCCCTTCCCCTCTATGACTTTCTCTGTGTCTCCCACCCTAGGAATCAAACATGAGTCCTTGGGTTAGCCTGCTACATGAACTAGACGTGATTCAATTCATCTGCTTTCGCAGACCTTCCTCAATCCTCAGCAAACAGACTTGTAGTGGGCCTGCCCACCAGGCAGATCTAAATCCTACGAATAGATATTGCTTTGTGTCTGTTCTCGGGCTGGGATCCTTATCATATCTATTAAAATAGACAGTGCACATACTCACACTTCAATCCAATATCCCCAAACATGTGGGGAAGGCCTTCTCGGCACAGGGCATGGTATAGCATGCTAGACAGGATAGCAAGTGTGGAAAACCTTTGCTTGAGAAATTATACTATTTGTATTAATAGATACATTAGAAGGCGACTGCTGTTCAGTTCAATGAAAGACCTATGCAAAGTGAGTCAGGAGAACAGAGTCAGGAAAGATGACTGGCCCAGAGCTGTGGTGATGCCCGCAGCAGAGGAGGAGAGTGCAAAGGGCAAAAGCTGCATATCCCTCATAGGGTCTGCCATGGTCTTCGGCATAGTAAGTGCTCAGAAAAGGTTTCTTCATGATCCAAATGCAGTGTTGGAAGTACTTAAGCTTGGGCGAACTAAGAAAAGGATCCCGAAAAAGTGAAATGCTATCTTATTAAAAAGTTTAATTCCAGGAAGATGTGTATTGATCACTTGCTTCTGGCCATTGTAACAGTTATAACACATTTAACTTTTCCAGTGCAGACTGATGAGCCCTGGGCTCAGCACCCCAGCACCATGAGCTAGCAGAGAGCCCCAGCTGATTGGCATTCAATCCCATGTGTCAGTCTGTGGTTGAGGCAGATATAAAATTGATTTCCTTGCCTCGGTGACATAGAAACAGTTCTTGATAAACAAGGGGCGCCCACATAGAGCCCTGTCAGCGGGATTTCTGGAGAGCCAGGGAACTGGATATTTTTGTGGAAGAGCGCAGCTCTCCGATGTAACTGGAGATTCCGCCTCTTTGCCAAGACAGAAAAGCAGGTCACCTGGGAGCTGGCCTCAGATGGAAGTAATTACGTGAATTCTGGGGGGTGGTGAGTGCATCACATTTTCATACCACTTACCTGATATTTATGAAGCCTCTGACTATATATGGAAGGTAATTTTTTGAAAATGAGTAAGTTGTGGCTACTGTTAGTTAATGCACAATTTTCTCATTTTTTGTTTGTGATAACAACCCTAAGAGCATGTAATGGATGCCTATTCTATACCATTTCGTCTGCTGAGCACTCTACAGATTTATTTTATTGAATGCACTTGTCAACCCTATAAGGTAAGCACTGGTGGAATGAGGAAACGGGTCTTACAAAGAAACATACATAACAGTAACATGAAACAGTCCATTATTACCAAGGCCATTGTGTACCCAAACCTAAGATTGTATAAAAAACACTACTTGACCCATAAAATGAACTTCTAGACACTAATGAAATATTTTCCTCTAATATCTGTAATTCTTCAACCGTTATGAATGTAGTCTCAAATGTATCACCTGAAAGCATTCCCATTTTTTTTATCTCATGCAATAGAACCTTAGTCAATTTGGAAGTGGCCCCATAACTGACAAAAATGAACACAAATAGCAAATAGTCCAGTCAGTGGACTCACATGATGTGATTTAGGCTTAGGTCAGGGTTTCTTCCGTATCAATATGTTACTAGAGAAAGAACAATATCTTATGAAATCTCATCACTTTGTATTGAAAAGTAGAAGTGAGCCCAGTACTGGAAATGCTTCAGCCCAAGTAACAGAAAACCTGTTAGTAGACACAGCTTGAACTTTCCAGCCAGGATGGTGGTTAGCCCCAAAGAGATGAGCAGAGATGTTTATCCTCTCAGTCTTCGGGGTACTGAAGCCACCGCGGTTATTCACCTCAGGTACCAGCAGTCTCCTCCGTGTTCCCCTGATACCATGTCCTATGAATGGCATGGTATTGAAAAAGGTTGAGCAGGGCTGGCCTGGTATGTTATAAAGGATGTTGTCATTACTTCACATAAAGTTCAGAACTATGCAGCGCAGGGTGAGTACAGCTGTGCAGTGACGGTCCCAGAGGTCCAGGCTCTGTCCATCTTCCTGCTTTGCTACCCTCTCTACTTTTTGGTTTTGCTTCTCTGCATTGCCACATGGTCACAAGGTGGCTGCCACAGCCTCACACATCATGTCCTCGCTCCAGGGATTTATGCCAGAAGAAGAAAAAAAGAACAAGGAAAGCAAGGGAGGGTGTTTCTCATTACAATTTGGTTTTTTTTACCTAGGTTACAGGGGGCCTACGGGGAGCTTTCCCAGTCAGTCCGGCCCCACCAGATCACATGACCACCTCTTTTTGCAAAGGAGGCTGGGAAGAGACCTACCCGCACTGACACTACTGGCCTCCACCCTCTACCTAAACTAAAAATTGGGGGTTCTGTTAGCAAAGACAGAGCACTGTGGTGGTCGTGCAGGCACCAGTGATAGTGCCAATCACAGCCTGGAAGGGAGAGGCCAGGATTTTTTAAAATGAGACAGATTTTTCAGCTTCTGAAGTAATTGTTTAGACTGTTTCCATCAAAATATCACCCACGTGATCACTTACCCCTGAAACTAAACGCCTCCTCTGTTGGAGTGAGTTTGAAACAGAGCATCCTACAGATTAAAAAACAAAGATTTATGCAAATATTAGTCAAAGAAATTGAAGTTTTTTCTATTCATTTTCATTGAGAGACAAGACAAGCAGCATTTATGATTTTGCAGCTTTGAGTTGTAGAACTAAGAATGATTTTTTTTGCTTTTTCTCCTGTTCAATAGTTTGCAGATTTTTCGTCATGTATTACATTTGCAATGAAAAGGCATTAATATTTTTAATTATTTTTCAATCTGATGGGTTCCTAGGAATGTTGCTTGAGGTGTCTCAAGAACTGGACTACAGAGTTCATTTTGTTTCATTTCTTAAACATTAAAATGAACCACAGGTTTTAAAAGGGTAACTTTTCTTTGTTCAAGCAGTATTAACTTTGGATATCTGGAGATATTTTTCTCTCGCTTCCTCAGACTTGGCAGAGCAAAGTATTATTTGTATTGTGTTGCAAAAAACATATCAGAGATTCATGGCACTGAGGGGAGAAACTAAACATAATCATTACCTTTGATTAATTGATAAGTTTTAGAACACTGGTTCATAATATTCCCAATGCTGAGTTGGCAGGAAAAAAAGAATAAGAAAGAAAACACAGTCACCCAGAATCTTTCCTTTATAACTTGAAATCTTGGATTTGAAAAACAGAAATAATTCTGAACCAATTTGCAGTCTATGCTAAGGAATAGACTTTTTCAGCTTTGTGAATTCATTTTCTGATTATGAAAGCTATATAGGAACTTTACACCATAGGAAATTTGGAAAAGAAAGTAGTTATTCTTAATCCCATGACTTGATAGAATTGTTATTGCCTTTGTAAACGCCAGTTAGGCTCTGTATGGTTCATTATATCATTGTAATCGCAGTGTAAATGCCACTTTAAATTACATCATACGTTTCTATGGTACCAAATGTTCTCTTCATACTTCTTTTCATGTTTGGTTTTATTTTTATCCAAGATCTAATTTAATAAAAATATATCCCATTTACTCCCTACCCCATTTCCTCTCCACGAAAGGTAATCATTTTTACCTTTTAATCTAACCTTTTGGCTATTTCTTCTTGCGGGGGAGGGAAAATTCCCCTCTCCCCTTCTTGGTTCCTCTGGCTGGTTGAATAATTAAAATGACATAAGGCAACTGACAGGAGAAAATCAAGTTTTAAGATGTGCACACAAGCAAATCACATAAGCATGAGGAATTTCAAAGCCAGTCAGGCAAAATGAGGTATGTGTGTGATTTTGGACTAGGGAGGGCGTAGGACCCTGGGACTTCAAAGGGAAGAAAGGCAGCTCGTGGGTGGACGAAAACAGTTAATGTTGAGTAAACAAATGTTTGCTGGGCCATCTAGAGACAATGGGACACAGAAGAAACTTCGATCAAAAGTCCTCTCTGCCACACCTAGCTCAAATTAAACTGTAGCGTTCTAGGCCTTAAAAATAATCAGCTTAAATGATCAATATTCCAAAGAGGCAATTGGGGGGATGGCAAACTCCCCATCATCTCTAAACAAAACACTACTTCGTGGTTTTTTTGTTCTCGCTTTGGAAGAGGATGACATAGCTCCCTTTTATCGCCCCTGTCTCTCTGCTAACCTCATTCCCTCCATCCTCCTAGTGGAGTTGCATTGTAATTCAGGTTAGATTGATACCTACCTTATTGTGTCATAAACACTGTTCACAAATGTGCCCTATTGCAAGGCATCATTACTTTTCCTGGTATTTTTCCCAAAATGATGTTTTGCTCTGCTAGTTGTCTACATACTTCTTACTAATTGAGTCTCGAGCTCTTCACCAACGTCTGATGGGTTCCGGTGCATCAGACCTTGTGCGCCACTGTCTGGTCAGCCGCCTGAGACCTCCTCCTCAGAGTGGCCGGTCCAGTCCGCTGTCTGCGGTGCACAGCTGTCATCCGGGGAACTTGCTCCCCTTTGCTCTGGGGAGGCCCTTCGTTTCTGGTGTTGGGTCCCCTGCTTCATAGTTCTCACATCTTCCTCCTCTTGTTCCCTTGTTTCTGTGGAACACGTCCTCCAGTATTTTTTTTAGCAAAGGATTCGTGGGAAATAAATTTTTTGAGATCTGCCTGTCTGAAATGTCTTTTTGCTAAGCTCACTCATAAGTAATAGTTTGGCATGGTATAGACTTTTATTTTGAAAATGGTTTCCCTTTAGGTCAGTGATTTTCAACTGGTGTGCCACAAGAATTTTTAAAACATGCAATACCTGCCCTAACCGGTTTGGCTCAGTGGATAGAGCGTCGGCCTGTGGACTGAAGGGTCCCAGGTTCGATTCCAGTCAAGGGCATGTACCTTGGTTGGGGGCACATCCCCAGTAGGGGGTGTGCAGGAGGCAGCTGATCGATGTTTCTCTCTCATTGATGTTTCTAACTTTCTATCCCTCTCCCTTCCTCTCTATAAAAAAAAAAAAAATCAATAAAATATATTGTTTTAAAAAAAAACATGCAATACCAGACTATTTAGTCAGGGCACTTATAGAGTTGCATCTTATTGGTCATGTGCATCACATAATAATGTTGCATCTGATTGATTAATTCTTGGTACCAGAAATTCTTCTGTACAAGTATAGGCACCTGATTTTTTAAAGTCACTTTTGAGCAAAAAGGGTAGGAAATTACTATTGTTTTTGTAAATCAATGAAAAACATACCTATTTTTGGTGAAATTGGCAAAAAATATTTTTTACTGTGCCACAGAATTTTAGTAATTAGTTTATGTGTGCCATGAGACAAAAAAGGTTGAAAATCACTGCTTTAGGTTTTTAAAGGCATTATTCTATTGTCAGCTCCCCAGGTTGCTGTTGAGAAGTTCAAAGCCATTCTGCATCCTAATCCTCCGCATATAATCCCCCCTTTGCCCCCTCATCCACTGTCTAAAAGTTTAAGATCTTCTCTTTTCCTGATAAAGTGCCTTGGAGTGGGTCATATTTCCATCCCTTGTAAAGTATACTCAGTGGGCCTTTTCATTCTGCACGCTCATGTCCTTTGGGTAAAGGAAATTTTCTTTTTCTTCTTTTATTTTTCCTTTCTTGTTTGTTGTTAATCTAAAATATTTTCTTGATGATTTCTTGCTTCTGTTTTCTCTCTTCTCTCTCTCTGTAAATCTTCATTTGAAAATTGGAACTGCTAGACTGTCTTTCATATTTCTATTGTTTTCTTCTGTCTCCCATCTCTTTGTCTCTTTGCTCCATTTTGTGGTGAAATTTCCTTGTATTTTCATAGAACCTTGTTACTGAGTCACTTCTACTATTATATTTTTACTTGCTAAGACCTCTTTCTTATTTTTTTAAGTATCATTATTTCATAGTTACAGTAACTTATCTGAGAATATAATTGATAGTTGAGATGTGGGCTTTTGGCATTTTCTCCTCCCAGCATAATAACTTTCCCTCCAATTAGCTTTCTTGTGTATTTCTGTCTCTATCTTTTACAACAGTGACTTTTCTCAGGTTTCTGGTAATCCTTGGTTGTCTGCTCACACTTAAAAAGGTACCACTACAGCCTGGCTGGTGTGCTCAGTTGGTTGAGCATCATCCCATGCCCTGAGAGGTCGCTGGTTTAATTCCCGGTCAGGGCACACGCCTGGGTTGTGGGCTCGATCCCCAGTATAGGGGGCCTGCAGGAGGCAGCCTGTCAATGGTTCTCTCTCATTGATGTTTCTCTCTCCCTCTCCCTTTCTGTCTCTAAAATCAATTTAAAAAAACAAAACATATTTTTAAAAGTGTGCCACTACAAATCTGTAGAGACAGAAGGTGGATTAGGAGTTACCTAGCACTGGGAGAGCTGGGGAAATGGAGAGTGACTGCTCAGGATGAGTTTTCTTCTTGGAGTGATGCAAATGTTCTAAAATGGTTGCGGCGATAGTTATACAACTCCTAATAGACTGAAAACCATTACCTTGTACACTTTAAATGGGCCAGTTGTGTGGTGTCTGTATAATATTATAATAAAACTATTACAAACACAAAGTAGGACACTAACAAGATTAGAATCTTCACGTGAGTGGCTGAGGCTTATCATCTGTGGTTTTCACTGCAGGGGGGGACTGGCTGGCTGTTTAGTCGGGGAACCGCTAATATCAGTATCTTTGTCTTTCTTCTTGGGTTGATTAGATTCCCCAGGAAAGGGGAAGAAACTTTTTTAACGCCTGTCCTGCCACAACTCTGGCCGCCCCAGTTCATACTCTGGGGGGAAGTTATTATGCTAGGAGAAGACAAGACCTGCAGTCCGGCCCTCTGGACTTGAACTTGAGAAAAGCCAGTTAACATTTTTTTAAAATGCTTATCACGTGAAAAACTAAGAGAGGGGAACATTCATAGCCAACAGCACAAGTTGTGTCGTATAGACAACTTCAAGAGAATTCTAAGTAGTCTCCCCCTCCAACTAAACATTTCAATGTCATACAACCTTGGGCCAAATTCTGCTGGTTAGTAACCATGATCTCGAGGATTATCACAGCCTCTAAAACAGGGGTGGGCAACCTTTTTGTGAGTGCGTGCCAAAACCAGCAAAATCTCTGACTCAAAATTCTTCTGCGTGCCAACCCTGATTTTTTGAGAACATGTTACGCCTACTTGATATCTCTTAAGGTGTACGTATGTGAAGAACCTTGAAGAAATAATATAATTCATTCAAGCGACAAAAACACAGTATATGATGATGAAAAATACATTTATTTTTTAATGTATACATGTACACTGATAGTCCGACAGAAAACTATATGACTCCGTTTGATATTATCAGTGGGACTTTTGCTGCTGCATCACTGATGACAGAGATTTTATATCAGATTTATATTTCGTGACCTTCAGAGATATGCACGAGCTACTACTTTCATCCATCAAGCTACTCCTATTACAAGACTTAACAAAATTCATCACTGAGAACAAAGATTCACAAGCATATGTGGATGAAACCAAAACACTGGTCGGATCTAGGAAGGCAGGGAGAGTTAAGGCAGAGGCATAGAAATTGCTCTTCCCCTCTCTCGTCAATCCATGTCTATGGTCTTTAAGATAATTTGTTATGTAAAATTATTTATTTATCTAAGATGCACCTACACTGAATTTTTCTGAAAAATAAAAATGTTGACATTAAGAAAAAAATTGTAAATGGAAGATTATAAGAGAGGGTTTCGCGTGCCAGCAAAAGTTACTGGCGTGCCATGTTTGGCACACTGCCAGGGGTTGCCCACCCCTGCTCTAAAACCTTATGGTTCTGTTTATCACCCTAAAATGCCACCTTTCTTTCCCTTTTAGAAAGGACCTTCATCTCACTACAGTGATAAAAGGAACTTATATTTGGTTTAGATTATTATGCAACATTGCTTGACCTTTCCAACGCATCACAACCATTCCGGACTGGCTGTCATCTGTGGGATTCCATGCAAAATAAGAATATGAGGCCCCTTGTTTAAAATGTATTAACATTTTCAACATGGCAACAGCAGAGCATGAAACCCAGCACAGCCCCCTCCGAGGGCCACATGCCCATGAAGCCAGCGCTGTGACCATTCTGAGGGAAGATACTAGTTTACTTTGGTTCAGGGACTCACACTTCCCCTGCTCAGGGACTTTTACAATGAAGAGCAGCTGGTGACCATTCATTATATAGCTATTGCCTAAGACTCTGCATTCCTGGAGTGAAACCATAGAGCTATTGCCCTGCAGACAATAGCTCCTTAGACTGCGTGCTTCCCATTATGGGCAGTCTCTGGTGATGCCAGTTTCCATGTGCTTTCTTCCTGCCCTGACAGTAGCTTTCGCTGGGTCAGAGCCTTCAAGCCAAATTAAATTAAAACTTGAGATCTGATCCGCACGGGAAAAGAACTTGAATGAAAAGATAGCTCCTGTTTCCCAGCCCCTGGCAGTGGGTGGAACTACTTACGTTCTCCCTATCTCACTTGGTTTTCAGCTCAGTGCATCTGAGCACCTGCTATTCATATCAGAAGGAAATGAAGTCAGTAGCATTTTCTTCCCCAGTGGCAGCCTTTACACTTCCTTCTCTTTTGCCAGTAAGTCATCAATCTCCTTCAAGACTGCTTTATATTCAGGCAGGTCCCAGATTTCCTTGACTTGTTTGTTTTGAACTTTGAATCTGATAGACACTTAGAAATGTATGTGGTCACACCCTCACCCATAGAGGCACTTTATGTGACCACAGTGGGCAGAAATGTGTCTTAAGAGTTCAGAAGGAAGATTATGATATCACTAAGAGAAGTAAAGGGCCTAAGGGAAGTAAAGGGCTAATATTTATGCATCCCCGGGTAAACATCCGATCTTAGCTAGCTCAGGACAGAAGTATGTGTTGATAAATTGAATTTTGAGTAAATTGGCATCTCAGTTCTGTGGTTGCCTTGCTGTGAAGGATACTCCCCTGAGGCTTCCACGGAATACGCAGTAGCTGACCCAGTACTAACCTGACTCCACGTCAGTCCAGGGAGCTGCTGGGGCTGGCGTGTGGAAGCAGGCTGCGAGCTTTGCTCCCAGCAGGGGAGTCTAAACCCAGGCATGGAGGTTACAAAGAGTTGATTGTTCCACAGAAGGAAGAGTTAAACGGTGTGGTTATAGAAGAAATAAGCTACCTCTGAAATGCTAAGCCTCTCACTGGAACTGAACAGCCATCTGGGAAGACTGCTGTAGGAGACAGAGAAACAACACGTGGCTTTTCTAACTAGAATGCCTTTAGGTTTCCTTTGACTCCTGCAGTTCTTGAGTGTTTGATCACAAAAAATACAGAGCCTCCTGGGAGGAAAAGAAATCTGTTGCACATGTATAACCCCTCTCCTTCCTTCCTTATAAAGGAGTGAAACCAAACCGGCAAGCGTGTGCCCTTAAATAGACCTGAAGCTTGCCCTGCACACACTTGGCACAATGGGCTTCCTTTGAGGAAATTGTAACATTATTTAACCGTGAGTTCCACTTTACACAGGTAACCTACATACATTCAGTCTTTTGAATTAGAATGCCACCCTGCCATTCACCAGCTCCATGACTTAACCTCTTATACACAAGACTGTAAGGTTATTGGGAAGAAAGATGAGAAAATGTATATCACTATCAAGTACAATGCCTAGAATATAACATATGCTCAAATATCTTTTTTAAAAAAAAATACAATAGCCCTTCAAACATTTTTATAGACATACTCCCTGCTGGGCACTGTACCCAACAAGCAGGATCAGAGGGCACCTGGGTCCCCAAGGATGAATAATTCTGCATTCATTCTACCTTACCCCCTGGACCTGCAACCCAGAAGCTGGTTCTAACTAGTGTACTGGCCCCATCAGTTATTGTGAAGCTGCAATTTAATTTGAAAGTATGAGGTGAAGATGGGAAGCAGAGGGTATCCCCGGAAAAGGCTAATGTTCCAACAGAGTTTATTTCACCACCACCTCCGATGGACATCCTTATTCTGAAAGACCTAGCCTTTCAGCCTGAATATCCATCATGAACTAGGAGTGGCTTAAGAAAACTAACGCAGTTTCAATCCTCTAACACACTGGAGGCATATAGAGTTTATCCAATAAATGAATGACGAAGTAAATGAGGTCAATCTTAATCCTTTGGATTAACTGTAAAATGATACCAGAGCTCTGTATTTACTAAGGATTAGAAGGTTCAACCTAGTTCTTCACTGTTTCCATACACAAGTCATCCAAAATACAGATATCTATCCTTCTCTATTAAAAAAAAAAAAGTAATTGGTCTTCAAAAAGCAAAAAAAAAAAGGACTATGTCAGAAGGCATTAGGGCCAACTGAAAGAGCTCTCAGTAACCTAAGCTGGAACAATTTGAGCAATAAAATAGCCCAGCATTGAACAATTCTCCAAAGAATGAACAAATATCCAAGAATTCTTATCTATATATATAAAAGGCTAAGTGACCGACTGTCCATCCGTCCGACTGTCTGGCCAACCGACGGGCCAGCCGATACATATGACGCATACTGGTAATTTAAAGATAAACTTTGACTCGTGCATGTGCGATACATATAAAGCTCTTGCTGGTGCCAGTCGCACATCGTGTGTTTCGATCTGTCATTGTCGATTGATGATGAACTTGGTTGTTTTTGTTGACATTCTGAAGCTGAAAGAAAGAGGTGGCATCGACAAAATATGTCTGAAGACCAACTATTCATCATTATTGATGAATGCACCATGTGTCTCAAATCTAGAAAACCAGGCTGTGTGTCTCCCGAGGGCAAGGTGTGTGTTGTGGGACCGTGTCCCAGAAGCTGCAGACTTATGAAACGTTATTCGTAGACTATTGACTTGGCAACAGTTGTCACTATAATTAGTCTAGTGTGCTCTTTCTACATCAATGCCAGCCTTTTCCCCTCAGGGAGATGAAAGTCAAGCAAGAAAGCATATGATTTCTCTGAAATGGGTTCTGGGCACCCTATTGATTTTTATATCTTAATATCTTTTCTCAGAAACAATCAGCCCATCCCTTCCTGAGAAAATGTTAACATTTCCTGTGAACTCATATGCCACTTGCATTGGTTTCATTTGCATGACTTTCCCCTAGGTAAACATGTGGAAATTGGTCTGGATTTAGGGTGAATCAAGTGCAGTATACCAATAAATGACTTCCCCACGTATTGTAGGTGGTCTTTTTCATGGGGACCTCATGCCACTCAGTAAATTCGCCTGAGAGATTATATAGTTCCTTGCTATTACAACTGAGGAGTTCTCTTTCTCCTTCCTTCCTTTGGGTGAGAATGGGTAGTGTATTGTTGTAGAAAAAGGAAGTCCATAAGGGTGTGTCCTCAAATAGTATGGCACATGTAACAACTCTGGAAATAATAGGTATCAGATAGGGTTCTTTGCTTGCAAGCAAGAGAAACTGGCGTTACAAAGGAAATCACTGGAAAAATAGCAGTTAGTTCACATAATCTGAAGAAAAGGCTAAGCTATCAAGCCAAGAGGAGAATATGAAATGTAGCCCCTCAGTGGATTTATTTATTTATTCATTGAACATTTCCTGAGCTTCCACCATGTCCCACAGGGTGAGGATAGGAGTGGGGGAGTCTGTCACGCTCTTGCTTTCACTGAGCTTGCATCCAAAGGATCTCAGGCTCGTGGACAGCCTCACATTTGGCTGCTACTGATTTTATTACCGAGTTCCTACACTCTTCGTCCGTCATTTGTCACACTACCCAAGATTCATGGCCCTCAGAGAGTCTGATGGACAGAGGTTGGGTCAACAGCTCACCCTCTGGGATGAGGTACTGTGATGTGTATCCCCAACAGCACCACATGGAACCAGGGGAGCTTCATTCCCCAAAGGCTGAGTAGGCAGCTCCTACCAACAAATCAAAAGAGTGCTGGGTGGGCAAAAAGAGAAGTCCACTGTATTTAATATTAACAGTGTGAAGACAGGAATGAGAAGAGTTGGATCTGCTTAAAATTCTGGCTAAAGCCACTTATATATAAACTAGAGGCCCAATGCATGAAATCCGTGCAAGAGTAGGCCTTCCTTCCCCCGGCTGCCGGCACCGGCTTCCCTTGCAGCCCTGGGTTCGTCCAGAAGGTCGTCTGGAAGGACGTCTGATCTAATTAGCATATTATGCTTTTATTATTAAAGATAAGTAAACCTTGGATGTGTTTCCATAACTCCTCTAGAAGTCCCTTTCCTCATCTATGTAAAGTGGGATTAACAATCCCTATCTCATAGAGCTGCGGTTGTTGTTGTAAACCCTCTCAAGGTTCTTTGCAATGAGCACTGGCCTGCTGTCTCCCATATGTCACCACCTCCTGACTTCCAATATTGTAGATTAGTTTTGTCTGGTTTGGGACATATAAACAGAAGCATACAGCATGTACTCTTTTTGTATCTAGCTTCCTTGCTCAATATGATGGTTTGTGGTTTCATCCATGTTGCTTAGTGTGGCTACATTTATTAATTCTTACTGCTGAATAGTATCTACTGTGTGATTATACCTATATTTGTTTATACATTCTATTGATGATGGACATTCGAGTTGTTTCTGGTTTAAGGCTACTATATAGAGCTCCTAAGGACACTGTCATACCAGACTTGGTATCATAGGAATGCATTTCTATGAGATATGTACCCAGGATTACAACTGCTGGGTCAAAAGGTATGCATGTGTTCATACAGTTTCCAACTTAAACTGCTCCAGCAATGTGTAACTACTCTAGTTGCATTACATCCTTGCCAATGCTTAGCATTATCGTAGAATTGTTTTTGATGCTTAAATCTGGGTCACATTAATAGCTAGTTGGGAGCTTGTTCTGATAATTGCTTACAGTTAGCTGTATTTTCACACAGTTGTACGATCTACATAGCATTCACAGGTCTTGCCCATGCTTTTCTCACAAACGATATTCTAGTCTGTTCTGCTGGTATAGTGTTTCTCTTTGCTTGGAAATCCCTATTGAGTTGGGCAAGCCTTACTGGGTTGGTTTTTTTGTTTTTTTCTTATGTGTGTTAATAATAAAGCTTTGCTTGGTAAAGTGTCACATTGGCCACTTCAGAATAGGCACCCCAGCTCCTAACTGTGTCTCATGAGAGCTGCGAACAGTGAAATCACCAGGCACTGAGTCTGTCCAGGCTCTCTTCCTCATTCCAAACCACGACAGGCAGCAGTCTCACCTGGGTCATGCTAAGCTGTTATTCGTAGTGGCGGGCAGTGTGAGGGACGTGTACACTTACATTCCTGCCAAACCTGCGTCTTTGAGCACAGTACTCAGCTTCTCAGAACCTCATTTGCTTCAGGTGATAATAGCTACCTCAAAGGGCCTCTAAACTTGTAAAAGAAAATATATGTAAAGTGCCAGGCTCGGTACCTCGTTTAGGAGTAAGTCCACTGTATTTAATATTAACAGTGTGAAGACAGGAATGAGAAGAGTTGGGCACCCCTTTGCTTTATCTAGGGGTGGTAATTATTGTCACTGTTTGATCACAGGCACAATAGGCTTAAAACTGTAGGTTTTTAAAAACTGAGCAGTGTTGAAAAAAAAGACCATACACTCAGAATTTTAAAACAAGACTTAGCCATTTATAAGAACCGCACTGCCAGAGGGTAGAACCACTCACCAGGCCAGGGCTGGGACCACCACACCCTGTCTTCCTAACACATCAACATTAAAAGTTATCTTTTGACCCTGAATATAACCTATGCTTCCCACCCCAGTCCCTTCCGGGAATTGCTTTATGATCCACCGGAAAAGAGTGCCTTGTTCTCACAAGTAAACAAGCTTCAGAGGGGAAGACACATTTAGAAGAAATTCAAATATACATTTGTTAAGAACAAAGGGGAGTGAGACTTTGAAAATCTGTAAGAGGGTCTTAATAGATTTATCAAGGAAGTAACATTGAAGATGTATTTGTTTTTAATTCATTATGGGACATGATATCCTTTTGATTATAGAGGTTGATTTCCTCATTTTTTAAAAAGCTGGCCATTATTTAGTCCAACACCTTTATTTATTTTTTATTTTCTGATCCTCACCTGAGGATATTTCTCCATTGATTTTTAGAGAGAGTAGAAGGGAGAGGAAAAGACAGAAATATTGATGTGAGAGGAACACATCAATTGGTTGCCTCCTGCACGCGCCATGACCAGGGCCTGGGCCAGGGAGGAGCCTGCTACCAAGGTGTGTGCCTTTCACTGGGATCGAACCTAAGACCCTTCGGTCTGCAGGCTGACGTTCTATCCACTGAGCCAAACCAGCTAGGACCCAACACCTTTACTTTAGAAATTAGAAAACGAAGGTGCATAGAAGTGACATTACTTATTCCAATATCACTCAGGTAGTAGCAGAATCAAGACCAGAATCAAGGTCCTTTAATTCTGAATCCATTGATCTTTTCTGAAATATTGTAAAGGATAATGCTGACTTTCGAAAATCATTGACTGGTGACGTCTAGAATTGTTTAAAGGAGCATTTGTTCTCCTTTAATTGTTTTTCACTGGAACTCTGTGCCATCTAGAATTACAGCTAGAGTTAATTCTAGGTGGTCAAGACCAGGCACTATGCCACCATATCTTTTAGATGCTTTTCATTATGTACTTGTAACAGGACTGGCCTAAGCTTTGATGATCACCACAGGTGTTTGGTAATCATTATGCAATAAATGGCCCCTAAGGTTGCCTTTTGCCTTGTGGAGTGGTGTGCTGGAGCTTGCTCCTTCTGGCTCCTGACAGCGTTCAATTTTGTGAGCCAGTTGTTAAGCATGGTCTTATTCAAAATTAAATTACATAACTTACAACTAAATGAAATATATTTTAAAAAGTAATACTCATAAAGTGATCCCTTCCTAATTATTTTACTGCAATTCTACTAATATTTGCTCTTGAGGTTATTTATGTACATTGGATGTGCATCGTGGATATACTGTATAATGGTACGCTATTGTGCATTTCTTATCAGCTCCTCATTCAGCGATATCACTCTGGTAGATTGAAGAAGTACTTATTCCACAGCAGACTAAATATATTGTTTTGTTGGTTGTCTATTTTTTTAATCTTAACATGTATAGATGCTGCATTGTCAATAGCACCAAAAATTGAGGAAATATTCCTCCAGTATTTGAAAACTATTTTCCCATTATTCAGAGAACTAGCTCATGTTAGTGACAAATGAGGGAAGTTCTGACAAATGTCTTCCATTTCATTTTTATCTTATTAATGTAAAGTCTCAACAAACATCGTGTTAGAACTATGCATTCAATTACAATTTTAGGTTGACTATGGATGCAAAATTTCTATAAAAATCAGCAAGAGTATTCTGTGACAGTCAGTTAATTATATGGAAGTTACAGTAAAGACTATTGCATATTTTATTATTTGTAAAGTGTGCTACACATTCTTTGTCAGTAAATTGATCATCTTTTTGGAGAAATTTATCATAGACATTCAAAATTAATGTATCAGGTTGTCATAAATAAATACTAAAATCTAAGACAAAAGAAAAGAAGGAAAGAAATACTGGCTTAGAAGAACATATACACACACATATTTTTCCCAAAAGTCTGTTAAACATTTACCAGTACATTTGTGCCACTGAAGTCCATAAAATATGTTTCTTTATTATAAAAATCTTCCATGATAATACTGATAATAGCTAAAATGTATTGAACATAAATGACAGAGTGTAAAGGAGGCACCTCACTGAATCCTCACAGCTGCTCTTATATTGCTAGAGCCAATATATTTAGTCTGCTGTGAAATAAGTACTTCTTTAATCTATTAATTAAGACAAGGAGACGATGAGTTAGGTCAGCGGTTCTCAACCTGTGGGTTGAGACCCCTTTGGGGGTCGAACGACCCTTTCACAGGGGTCGCCTAAGACCATCGGAAAACACATATATAATTACATATTGTTTTTGTGATTAATCACTATGCTTTCATTATGTTCAATTTGTAACAATGAAAATACATCCTGCATATCAGATATTTACATTACGATTCATAACAGTAGCAAAATTACAGTTATGAAGTAGCAATGAAAATAATTTTATGGTTGGGGATCACCACAACATGAGGAACTGTATTAAAGGGTCGCAGCATTAGGAAGGTTGAGAACCACTGAGTTAGGTAAATCCGGCACCTCCCTCCAGCTTACGTGGAAAGAGGACCTTTATCAGTTTCTTTCCGAGAGCAAGGAGCATGGTAGACACGTGCATATAAATTACTCACAGCCACCTTGAGGTAGATAAGAAGAGTTATTTTTACCACTGGTATATGGATAAAAAGTAAGCTCTGAGAGATGGACAACTGCCTACATCACAGCTCAGCACCACTGGTTAGAGGGGGAACCAGGAGAGGAGAACCCAGCTTTCCGGTGCCTCCTCCTCAATCAGCTCAGAGTAACAGAACCACTTCATCAAAGGAAAGGCTGTGCAGGACTCTAAGTGGTAAATACTGAGAGCATTTTTACTCCTAGCCATTGAGATAGTTTGTGTAAGTAGGATTTAGACACACACATGAAAGCAAGCCTTATCCAAAATAACTACAGCTTAAGTCAGATTCCAAAAATGGATAATTTAGACTTCTTGGGAGTGGGTAAAATAAATGAGAAAGAGTATACGATTTCAGTGACAGGTTTTAAACGTAATATTTTTATTTACCAATTAGAGGCCTGATGCATGAAATTCGTGCAAGGGGCTCGGGCCCCGTCAAGGCTTCATCTGGAAGGTCGTCCAGTCTAATTAACAAACTATAACGCTTTTATTATTATAGATTGCTAAGCATGGTAACACATAAAAAGGCAGGTAAATGAACAGTGTAAAATCACGAGTGCCGTGTGTTAGGGTGTGTTACAAGGTGACTAATTACATGCTAGTCTATTTACGTGTGCTTTCTGGAAGGTGGCGTTTAGTGAGTGTGACACAGATCTGACCCCAGTACAGTCAGTGGTACTCACAGCTCCTCACCCTCAGCCAGGTCCTGCCCATGGAGCGGCCCGCCCACCCCTCCCGGCGCCCCCAACACCAGCTGTAGCACAGAGCCAGCACGGAACCCAGGCACAGGCAGGGCTTTGGGCAGTGACCGGGGCCTCCTCCCAGACCCCCCAGGACGGGTCCTTCCGGCCCTCGGCCCTCGGTCTTTCACACAAGCACGCCCCGTCATCTCGGGTCTGCACTCCTCACTGCCTTACCATTCTTCTAAGCCAGCATTTCTTTCCTTCTTTTCTTTTGTCCTAGATTTTAGTATTTATTTATGACAACCTGATACATTAATTGTGAATGTCTATGACAAATGTCTCCAGAAAGATTATGTAGGAAATAAGACATAATGCCCCTCATCAAAGTTTTATTATGCTCAATATATTTGGGACTTTTTGTAATTCCAGTTCTTACTTTGCATGAGTGATTATAAACTGTTCTCACCCAGAACTATTTTTTTATATATTTTGAAATAAATTGTATATATTTAAGGTGGACATGATGACTAGCTGTACATAGTGAAATGATTACTGTAGTCAAGCTAATGGACATACTCGGCTCTTCACGTAGTAGCTACATTTTATGTGTTGTGGAGACCAAGAGTTTGATTTTATTTACTCGAAGTTAGCTTGTTTCTTTCCTTCACTGGACTCTTGAAGGTACGGACTGTGTTTTGTATTTTTTTGTTTTTGCTTGGTTGGTTGGTTGGTTCAGTTTTGGATTTTTCTGTTTTTGTTTTTATTTAAGGCAGCGGTTCTCAACCTGTGGGTCGCAACCCCTTTGGCGGTCCAACGACTTTTTCACAGGGGTCGCCTAAGACCATCTTGCATATCAGATATTTACATTACGATTCATAACAGTAGCAACATTACAGTTATGAAGTAGCAACGAAAATAATTTTATGGTTGGGTCACAACATGAGGAACTGTATTTAAAGGGCCAGAAGGTTGAGAACCACTGATTTAAGGTCTACTCTCTTTGCAACTTTGTTAATGGTAGCCACCATGTTGTACATTACATCCCCAAGATTTACTTATAACTGGAAGTTTGTAGAACCATTTTTTACATATATACACTTGGGATATATATATAATGTTTAACAGCCTTTGAACGTGGGATATATATATATATATATATATATATATATATCTCTTTCAAAGGCTGTTAAATCGCGTTGTTTACCCATACCTTCAGAAAAAAATCACTTCTACTGTCATGGTAAACAACCTGCTTCCCTATTTATGATGGTCTGGCCCTCTAGCAACTTCAGCACGAAATTATAGCTAATTTGCCTACAAACGTCAGGTGGTCATAATAATCTGGCCACTCAGTGTACATTTATTGGTTTCAGAGGAAGGTAGAGGGAGAGAGAGATAGAAAACTGTACAACCATTTTTTGTGCGTGTGGTGGGAGCACCTGAAATCTACTCTCAGATGTCCCGTACACAGCACAGCAGTATTAACTCAGTGCAGTACATGGGACCTCCATATGTCACCCTACGGAACTGCAACTTTGTCCCCTGGACCAACATCTCCATTTCCCACCTCCTTGCTCCTGGTAACCACTGTTCTCCTCTCTGCTTCTATGTAGTCCACTTTTTTAGATTCCACATAGCAAGTAACACCATGTAGTATCTTTCTTTCTGTGTCTGTAAGCCAGTATTCCCTAAAGCAGTGATGGCGAACCTTTTGAGCTTGGCGTGTCAGCATTTTGAAAAACCCTAACTTAACTCTGGTGCCGTGTCACATATAGAAATTTTTTGATGTTTGCAACCATAGTAAAACAAAGACTTATATTTTTGATATTTATTTTACATATTTAAATGCCATTTAACAAAGAGAAATCAACCAAAAAAATGAGTTCACGTGTCACCTCTGACACGCGTGTCATAGGTTCGCCATCACTGCCCTAAAGTATAAACTCTAGAACCAACTACTTCAGAAACAGCAAGTTGTAAAATGCCATTTCCTGGGCCCTTGGCGACTCTGATACACAAGAATGAACTCTCCTGGTCCAGCCCGTCACCTCTGACTGTGGGACGGAAGGAGTCCTACTTGTCTTGACACCGTAGAGGTGGCTTGAGATGTCCTTGGAGAGCCAGTGCAGTTCCTGTGCCCCCAACAGCCCCAGCCTCAGAGCCGTTCGTGCCCTACAGTCTGCACACTGTCCCAGGGGAGCTGGAGGAGGATACGCGTTTCAACGCAACCCATTCTGCACTTCGCTGAGAAAAGCAAGGGGCCTTCTATGGAGGACAAAACAGGCAGAATGGGGGTGGGAGAGAGCATCTCCACAGCCTTCTTCCCAAGAGTGTCAACTCTGCATTTGCACAGCACAGCACAGCACATATGTAGTTTTTGGCTATTACTAGTTTTTGCCATTTTGGGGAATGGAAACTGGTTGAGGAGGGGAAGTTTTTTACTGGGGTTTATGCACAGGCAGATCTTTCTGTCTTAGAAGTGCTAATTCTTGAAATTGACAAGAAGATCCTTTTTCAGTGATCAAGTTATAAATATTAGCTTGCCCATCCACGCCACTGGCTGAGGTATTGGGGGAAGGGGAGAGGGTGGCATAGGAGGGGTGAGAGGCCCTTGATGTTAGGGTGGAGAACTCTCAGAGCCTCTGTTGTGTTGTTGTTTTTTGAACTGTGAACTCTGAAACCATCCCTGGCAGGGTTCAGTCACTCTCTCTCTCAAGTTCATCAAATCACTTCGTGAGTTGGATGATTTCGAAAGCCCTTGTCTCAGGAGAAGATTAAACTTTCATAGTTGATCAGTAGTTAACTTTAAAACACAAAGCAAAACAAAAATTATTTTTTAATCCTTAAGGATTAACTAATACCCATAATTCTGTCCTGAATCATGAGATCCATCAGTTCTTGACTTCATCTAGACCAGCAACTAGCACTCCACTGTGAAATCTTTTCAGGCATGTGATAGGTTTCTGTGAAAACCTTAAATGTAAACTTTATACTACACTGCTAGTTTTTGTCTTAATAAAAGTATATAGATTTAGCCTGGCCAGAGTGGCTCAGTTGGTTGAGTGTCGCCCTGTGCACCGAAAGGTTGCCAGTTCAATTCCCGGTCCTGGAAGGTGACCGATGTCTGTCTGTCTCTCTCTCTCTCTCTCTCTCTCTCTCTCCCTTCCTGTCTCTAAGCATGTCCTTGGGTAAGGATTCAAAAAAAATCTGCAAAGATTTGCCAAAATAAAATTCCCTTTGTTATTAAAAAGAAACCTATTTTTATATATAGGTTTATAACAAGATAAAATTAAAGGGTCACTGCAGAGATTATTAAAGCTGAGCTATGATTTAAAAACCAGAATAAGTCCCAGTTCTTCTCAGAGGCGCCAGTACTGTGCTCCTCCCACATCACCTCGGCCAGGTGCCTCCCGTTCCCTGCGCACTGGGGCTCTGTCCGATTCCCCTCTCCCTAAACTGCTTCGCTTCCTAACGACTCAGGACAGGGTGCTCACCTCTCCAGCAGGGACCCATAGTTCCTGTGACACTTTCTAATTATTCAGGTCAGACCTTGTCATTAGTTTGGTGTTGACCTAGCCGTGTATGCGAAACCTTCCTGTCATTCTGTCCCTCTCTGAAGCCAGCAAGCACAGGAAAACTCAGTTCTGCTTGTGGTTTCCCGATAGCCCTGAACAGCTATAATTACAGGGTACATCTGTGAGAGCGAGGCTGCCTTTTAAATCTTATTCTTTTCCCAGCAGCTTCTGCAGACTTGGTAGTGGTGTGGGTTTTGACTAAAGGATGCCCAGTTTATGTGGAGGGTGGTCATTGCAGCCCCGTGCTGCCTCAGCACCGTCACAGGAGGACCACAGTCCAGGCACAAGCGCTGTCTAAAGATTCCTGGTGAATCATAACAGCCCGACAAATATTTGGTGGATTTCACTGGGCAAGGGGCCTTCCTCTTTAAAGATAGAAAAGGCAGCGTTAGCAAAGCAGTGGCACGGAGTTTCCTTTCAGGCACCCAGAGTAGGCATCCCCTGCGGGTTAAGGTTACTGGCGTCACGGGCGAGGAAAGGGAGGGATGTTAGTGAGCCCGCCTGTTTGCCACGGCCAGGTTTTCCTTGATGCATCTGTGCCACCTGTATCGCTGGCGCCGGCTGCCAGAACCAAGTGCCACACAACACTGGTGGCTTCAACAACACAACTTGATGGTCTCGGCTCTGGGGGCGGGGAGTCCAGGATGTTGGCACTGTTGCTTCCTGCCGAGAGCTCGGAGGGAGGGTCTGTCCCATGCCTGTGGCCTCGCCTCGAGTGGTTTGCTAGCAGTCTCTGGCATCCCCAGACTTATAGAAGCTTCATCTCCATTTCCGCCTCACAGAGCATTCTCCTTGTGTATATGTCTGTGTGTACATTTCCCCTTGTTATAAGGACGCCAGTCAGATTAGAGCCCTCCCTACCTAAGTACACCTCATGTTAACTACGTACATCGGCCACGACCCTATTCTCAAGGCCACGTTCTGAAGTGTGTAGGTGTGTGTGTGTGGTGGGGGGTGGGGGGGAGGCAAAGACTTCAGCACCGGAATTTTAGGGGAGGACACAATTCAGCCTATAGCACCGTCTGCCTGAATAAATTTGTCCTGGATTTTTCAGTTGTGATAGCAAGTGAGTGTAAAGAGACTGCTGCAGGGTACCTGACTGCAAACCACAGTCCGCGGAGTTATGTCACTGAGGTGCCGTGTAGGGGATAACAGAGCTGTGGTTGGGAATTCTTCGTTCATTTCTCCTAAGCCCTGAGTGATTTCATTTGCTTACACAGCAAAGGGCTTTTCCGTTGCAGCATACTGTATTTCTGATAGACTACTCTGAGCTCAGACTTTGGTTTTCTGAGAAAGTTGAAAGAAGGACAAGTAGGCTAAGAAATACAAAGCTTTTGGAAGCTGGAAAGACCTCATCCAATTCAAAGTCCTGATGTTTACAGGGGAGGAAATGGGCCCGGGGAGGTTAAATTGCTTCCCCAATCACAGCATATTCAGCTAATGATGCCTAGTCAGTGCCAGAATCAGCTACCCTGCCCCTCGTTCTGGCTCATTCTTCTACACACCATGCTGTTCCCTCCCAGTCATGGAGGCCATGGGGCCCCTGGCTAGAGTACAATTAAGGATTTGCAGTACATGCCGCTTACCTGGGGATCTTTTGTGGACTGCTCATATTACAATGTTTTATCCCCACAAGCCTTGACTCTGACACCTACTTAAATATATTCTCTCTCAACTCCATGGATAAGAGCTCAGGGAAGAAACTAATTCTGATGTTAGGTTCTGCCAGATGTGAACAAGAAAGCAGGTTTTCTAAGAGAGCAGGGCCATTCACTGTTGTGAAGTCCAATAGAAATTCCTTTGATTGTCAAGGTTTTTAATTCCCCCCCCGCCCCGGGTGGATTTTTCTTGCATCTTTGTATTTTATAATAATGTTATATGTAGCTCTTGGCTTCTTTTTAACATTTATTATCCATCTCCCTGATACTGTTGATAGCTCCTCAAGTCAGGGACCCAGCCATGTCTGAACTGTTTGCCACGTGTTTTTTTGTTGTTGTTGTTTTTAGCACAGTACCTGGGACAAAGCAGGCACTCTGTAAACGTTTGAATAGATGACTGAAAGTTTTGCGGGTAGAAAAGCAGGTACTGTTTTTTACTGACAGTTCATTATTGAAATATTTACATACAGGGAAATGCACAAACCTTAAATGTATAGTTCCATGAATGATGACAAATGTGTACACTCCTGTTACCATCACCCAGATCAAAATAAAGAACAACCCCCTTACACCAGAAAATTCCTTTCTGCCCCTTCCTAGTCATGATTCCTTTGGTCATGGACACATTCTCCTTTGGTTTCTTCTAGAAACTTATCATTATAGCTTTCATATTTTGTCTAAGATCCATCTCTAAATAATTTTTGTGTATGAGATATATTCAAGTTTCTTACTGTTCATTAATATTTATTTCTGCTCCTCTTATGTCAGATAAATCTGTTTTTATCTACTTAATTAAAAAAATATTTTAACCTGAGCTGGTTTAGCTCAGTGGATAGAGCATCAGCCTGTGGCCTGAAGGGTCCCAGGTTCAATTCCAGTCAAAGACACATGCCAGGTTAGTAAAGTTTTCAGGCATTATTTCTTCAAATAGATTTTTAATCCCTTGCTATCTTTTTTTTCCTTCTGGTATCCCTATGATGTGAATGTTGGTATGCTTGGTATTGTCCCAGAGGTCCCTCAGCCCGGTCTGCCCCATCTCATAGTCTGGGAGCCCTCAGGGGTGGGAGGCGACCCGGCGATCAGGGGAAGGCGACGCCCCCATCACACCTCTGCTGCTGCCACTGCCGGCAGCACAAGCCTTGGCTGGCCCTGGTTACCCGAGCCTCGGGCCGGCCCTGGGTGGCTGGGCAGCCAACAGCCACGGCTTGCCTACACCTTGGGCCGGCCCTGGGCAGCTTGGGAACTGGGGGACTCTGGAGGCAAACGTGCGGCGGGGCTGAGGGGACTGGGTGCCGCCATCTTTGAGGGCATGGCAGTCAATTAGCCTATTCCCTCCTTATTGGCTGTGGGTGCCACAGTCTTTGTAACAGTGTGAGGGTCAATTAGCATATTCCCTCTTTATTAGATAGAATTCTTTTTTTCTGTTGTAAAAATCATTTATTTTTCAATTACAGTTGACATACAATGTATTAGTTTCAGGTGTACAACCCAGTGATTAGACATTATATAATTTACTAAATTATCATCCCACTAAATCTCCTACTCATCCCACACCATACATAGTTATTTAAATATTATTGACTATATTCCCTATGTTGTATTTTACATTCCATGACTATTCTGTAACAACCAGTTTGTGCTTCTTAATCTCTTCACCTTTTTCACACATCTCCCCAACCCCCCTCCCATCTGGTAACTGTCAAAATGTTCTCTGTTTTTTCTCTCTGTGGTTTCCATCACACATTTCAAAAAAAAAAAGTCATCTTTCTGATGACAGCAAATACTCTGGCCTTGAAATTATTTTTTTCTCAACACCCTAAAGCATTTGGTACCTGGTTTTCTTTTTTAAAAAAATTTTATTTTGTTTAAAGTATTACAAATAGTAGTAGTACATATGTCTCCTTTTTTTCCCCATTGGCCTCACCCCACCCCACCCCCAGTGTCTTGTGTCCATTGGTTATGCTTATATGCATGCACACCAGTGTTATCTTTAATGATTAAACGAAATAATGTCATACAGTCATCACAGTCAATGATGACTACTAGCTTTAAATGTTTGGGTGGGTGTTGAAAAATACACCTTATAAAGATATATGGTGCAAAAGGTCCCTGAACCTGGATGAGGATTCCTTTTTGAAAACATTTCTCCCTCCAGCCACCTCCCACATACATACACACACTCTCTTTAATGGGAGTGCTCTCCCCACGTTTCTCTGTTTAGTTCTAAGCTTGCTGATAGTGGGATCTCAGTTGCTTCCTGCCCCAGAACTAAACAGAACAAAGGCTTACAGAGAAGCCCAAAGTCTGAGGCAGGGAGTGTCTGGACTAAGAGCAGAGGCCTAGACACAAGCCTTGCTTCACCGGTTATTAGTGGTAACACCGGGCAAGTCATGAAAGTGAGCTCCTGGTTCCTCATGTGTAAAGAAGAATGAGTGTCCCTCTCTGCCCACTGCTTACAGAGAAGCCAAAAGTCTGAGGCAGCAGGTTTCTCAGAGAGAGAGATTTTCTCATCAGGCCACCCGAAGGAGGAGACGAGGATCAAAGTAGTTTTCCTGGAACAAAGGCTTGAGATCAATTTTAAGAGGTGAGGGTAGGAGAGGTTGTACATAATTATTAATTCTAATCCAGGGGTCTGATTGGGTAGTCTTAGAGCTAAGCCATCTAAGGTTAGGGAAGTGGGAGGGGCAAGTGAGAACAAAGACATTCTAGTCTGGCAGTTTGATTACCAGTCCTGTGTGTGTCCAGACGTGGTCCCTACACCAGATCTTCTTTATTGAAAGACCCCTCTCTTCTTAAGGGGCTCCCAGTGGTAAAAGTAGCATCTATGCTACCGCAGGTCCATCAATTTTGGTTCCACGGTGTTCCTGAGGTCAGATTAGGGTTACACAGCTGCTACCCGTGCCTTCGCAAGTCTCTGGGACCAGTCTGGTCTGGTGGTCTCTGGAGCACCGTGAGGAAGGCTGTTGTTTCTCCAGAAAGACACTTAAAACTAGAAGACATACTATTGGGGTCTGGTTTCACCTAATAGACCTGGCAGCACACTGTTTAATCCAAGATAAAGCCAGGTGACAGCCATCAGTCCACACCAGAGTGAGCCTGTGCTCCACTTGCCTTTGTTTGAAACAGAAGGGCCCCTTGTCTAAAATTAGCAAAAGTGGGAGAGCGTGGAAGAGCAGCAGCTGTGTTCACGGCTGAAAAGACAAAGAAACAGCCTCCAAAAGCCTCCTGTTTGGTATGGTGGGTTAGGAAGGTGGGCGGTAAAGCAGTCTGGACACAGTGACCATGGCCAAGGGCTTCCCACATCTCTAGGTATGCACTGGGGAGTCTTGGAGACTTCCGTGTACACTCAGCAAGGAGCTCAGCATGAAGGAGATGCTCCATGCTGGCGGGGGCATGAGATTTGCTACACACAGGAACCCCAGCCTCAGCATTCCACAGCCTAGAGCAGCCGCCACCCCCCAAGCCAGAGGGCGTTTCTGAGAGGAGCACACGGTGTTGGGTTGACAGTCACATCTGAAATACCTGAGTTGTGTTGGAATATGTCCTCCCTTAAGCAGGAGGTGGCTCTAGGACTGAACAAGTGTGTACAGTATTTCACTGAGATCAGATTGTATTTGTGGGTTTTCTCTGCAGGTAGAGTCTTCCTGTCCACATTTGTTATCAGTTAATGTTCTGGTAGCTAAACTTAGAAGAGCAGAAATGGAATTCTTTCCAAAGTCATGATAAATCTGTCTATGCAAGCAGACCTCATCAAAGCTCCCTCTGTCTCATACCCAGAAAAAAAAAATGGGGCAGAGACCCAGAGATAAAAGTCACAGTGATAACTCCTGTTGTTTATACAGAACAGCATTACCCTCTGTTGGCCTTCCTTTCATTTGCCATATCTGACTTGGTCCTCTTGTTGGCCTTGTGAGGTGGGCGGGGAGAGGACGGTCATTTTTATTTACACACCAGTGGCCCGATGCACGGATCCGTGCACATTGAAAGGAAATTAATTAGAAATATTTTAATATTGCTATTGGCCCTTTCTCTATAATAAAAGTGTCAACCAAATTCACGATCAACAATGACAGATCGAAACACACGCGTGCGATTGGTGCAAGAGCTTTATATGTATCATGCGTGCACAAGTCAACTTAGCCTTTTATCCTATACTAGAGGCCCAGTGCACAACATTCGTGCACTCGGGGCAGGGGGTGGGAGGGGTTCCTTAGCCCAGCCTATGCCCTTTAGCAGTCTGGGAGCCCTCGGAGGATGTCTAAATGTTGGACATCCTTTGTGCTGCCACAGAGGCGGGCCGCTGCGCTCGCCAGCCATCAGCTGGCTTGTGGCTGAGTGGTGCTCCCCCTGTGGGAGTGCACTGACCACCAGGGGGCAGCTCCAGTGTCGAGTGTCTGCCCTGTGGTGGTCAGTGTGCGTAATAGTGACCGGTTGTTCCACCGTTCAGTCGATTCGCATATTACCCTTTTATTATATAGAATAATAAAACCCTAATATGCAAATTGACCGAATGGCAGAACAGCTGGCAGAATGACCGGTCGCTATGACGCACACTGACCACTAGGGGGCAGACGCTCAACACAGGAGCTGCCCCCTAGTGATCAGTGTGCTCCCACAGGGGAAGCACTGCTCAGCCAGAAGCCAGGCTCATGGCTGGCAAGCACAGTGGCAGGAGCCTCTCCCGCTGCAGGCAAGCAGTAAGGGGCAAGAGGTCCTGGACTGCGAGAAAGCCCAGGCCGGGCTAAGGGACCTCCTCCCCCAAGTGCATGAATTTTGTGCACCGGGCCTCTAGTTTACTAGTATATAGAATAAACTTGCTTAACTAGACCTGCTTTCTGATTTAGCTAAACTTTTTCCAGCCCAGTGAAGCACCCCAACTTCTCTTTCAGGTCATTGTCAGCAACACAGCAGTAAATATCAACATGAAGCAGATCATTATTGTAGATCACACAGGGAGAAAAAAGGGTAAAATATTTAACTGCAGCAGTGTTTGACTATATTCTGTGCAGTGAGAAAACCTGAAGTCATTTTCAAGGTCCACCATTTCTTCTTTTTAGTCGGGTCAAGTTTCTAAACTTTCTAAATCTCCATTTTTCTGGCTAATGAAAAGAAAATAGGATCCCACCGTGTCTCCTATCTACCTACTCCAGGACTTCTGTGAGGATCAAATGAGATGAGGCATGGGAAAACGCTTCACAAACATTTGATTAAAGTGTAAAATATTTGCACTTGGCTACTGGGCTGAAGAAACTGCAAGGAGGCTAGTCATGGCTAGGTAGAGGAAGCTGGGCATTGCTATGTGACATCATTACCTGGCGCCCACAGCCACCATTCCGGGTTGGGCTCTGCTATGGGTGGCATTTTGCACCATGGCAGCGTCAGCTGTGATTTGGTGGGGTGTCGCTCGGGGTGGTGGCAGGGCCTGTGTCCCAATTGGGGGAAACTGAGTGTTGCTTTGTCAGTACCAGGTCCGCACTGCTGTTTCTCTGTAAATGGCCAGTGCGCGTCACGGCAGCTCCTGTGTTGAGCATCTGCCCCCTGGTGATCAGTGTGCGTCATAGGGACCGGTCAGATGGGTGGAGGGACACTTAGCATATTGGCCTTTTATATATAGAGATGAGGAACCAGGAGCAACTAATAACCAGAGGAGCAGGGCTTGTATCCAGGCCTCTGCTCTTAGTCCAGACACTCTCTGAATTTAAGCAAAAGTTTAAAAGAGAGATTCCATTTAACCTTGATATAGGAACATTTTACTTTACACTCAGAGAAGGAAATGTAACCCTAACTAACTGCTAGCCAGGCATTAAACAGTATTTTACATGTCATAATAAATTATATCAATTTTCTAATTTTGGAGCCAATCCATGGACAAAGCAGAAAAATTTTGGTTATAACGTCAAAATACCATATAAATAGTAATGGCCATGACAAAGTAGAGATAAAAAACATTTTAAGTGTATCTAATTCAAAGTAAGAGAGAAATACAGGGGCAAAGAAAGGATATAATGTGTGGTTAATGGAATAGAAAGGTTATTTAGTATATCATTCTTAGTAACAAAATAACATATAAATAGCCAATGTCAGGAGGAAGTACAGAGTAGGAGGGTCAGTGTCCTTGAGATGGAATCAATAGATGCTGCCTTAGGCTGAGATTCGTCAAAAGATATGAAGGGAAGATCCAGAGGAGGTGGATGTTACACTCACCTCCTCCCTGGACAAACTGGAATTACAACTGAAATATAGATAGAACAGTCAACCTGAATAACTGACTGAAGAATAGCTGATCAGAAGTCTTATAGCCAAGGATTTACTGAAGAAGCTACATTGAGATTGGTAGGAAGGATGGGGACGAGAAAAAGGCTGGCCCTGCTTACACAGGTGGCGGCTGAGGTTCCAGAGGGATATCTCAGCTGCAAAAGTTCCCCCCAAAAAGAGTGAGGTCCCAACCCCAAGCTGGGCTCCCCAGCCCAGAGCCAGGAAGAGATGCCCACCTAACATCTGGCTGTGAGAATCAGTGGGAATTACCTACCAGGGAGAGACGGGAGACCTCTAGAGACACAGGTGCCCTCTTAAAGGCCCGATGCACAGAATCTCATTTGCAGCCACTCACCCTGGACTCCCAGGGAGGGCAGGTGGAACAGACTAGAGTTGTGTGAGGACCGACGCTGAGGCCCCTGTGCTGAGTCCCTCTCCCACACTGTAGACACCATCTTCTCAGGTGGAGCACTCCCCTCCATATGGCAGCAACCTGGGAGAAAGCAACAGCCCTACACTCTGGACTCTCCATCAACCCACCCTACGGAGCTTGCATCCTGCTGAGAAGTTAGCTTCCTGGGCCAGAGTGTAGAGGTCTGGGCAGACTCAGGGAGTGTCAGTGACATCCCAAGCCTGACTGGCACCTCACCCTCTCCCAGCTCCCACAGATTACGTGGCTTAAACAACAGAAATTTATTTTCTCAGAGTTCTGGAAGCTAAGAGTCTAAGATCATGGTGTCAGCAGAACTGGTTTCTTATGAGGCCTTTCTGCTTAGCTTGTAGATGGTGTGAAGACGGCTGTCTTTTCTCTGTATGTCTTTGTCCTAATCGCCTCTTGTTATAAGGACACCAGTCATACTGGATTACAGCACACCCCAATTATCTCATGTAACCTTAATTACTAATCACCTATTTAAATACCTTATTACTAATACAGGCACATTCTGAGGTACTAGAGGTTAGGACTTCAATATATAAATCTGGGCGGGGGGGGATGCAATTCAGTCCAAAACACTAGGTGAGCAAATATCTGAGTCTGCTTTCAATTCTTTGGCATACCTACCCAGAAATGGGATTGCGGATCATATGGTAATTCTATTTTTAATTTTTTGAGGAACAAGAATATCTTGCTTTATGGAGATATCACATTCCCTGACTTTAAATTGTATTTAAAAACTACAATACTCAAAACAGTATGATATTGGCAAAAAATAGACACACAGAGCAATGGAACAGAATTGAGAGCTAAGAAATAAACACATATATGAGCAACATCATCAAAATATCATAGTAGCCAAAGCAAACTAAGATATCAATGGCATATTTCACAGAACTAGAACAAATACCCCAAAATTTATGTAAAACCAAAAAGGACCCCAAATAACCACAGCAATCTTGAGAAAGAACAAAGTTGGAGGAATCATGCTACCTAGTATCAAGCTATACTACAAGGCCATAGTAATCAAAACACCATGATACTGGCATAAAAACAGACATATGCAACAGGATAGAGAGCCCAGAAATAAACCTATGCCTTTATGGTATATTAATACTTGACAAAGGAGGCAAGAACATACAATAGGGTAAAGACAATCTACTCAATAAATGGTGCTGGTCAAAAAGACCCCTTCCAGAAGTGGATTGTCCCAAGCTACGAGGCTAAATTTATTCACAATTTTTTTGCTATGTGAAATAAGCAATCAGAAAAAGACAAGCACTATGTGATTTCACTTATACGTGAAATCACCATTTTTTTTTGCACGTATCTGCAAAAAAAAAAAAAAGAAAAAGAAAAAGAAACTTCTTACACTATACCAGTGGTTCTCAACCAGTGAGTCTCGACCCCTTTGGGGGTCGGACGACCCTTTCACAGGGGTCGCCTAAGACCATCGGAAAACACATATATAATTACATATTGTTTTTGTGATTAATCACTATGCTTTATGTTCAATTTGTAACAATGAAAATACATCCTGCATATCAGATATTTACAATTCATAACAGTAGCAAAATTACAGTTATGAAGTAGCAACGAAAATAATTTTATGGTTGGGGGTCACCACAACATGAAGAACTTTATTAAAGGGTCACAGCATTAGGAAGGTTGAGAACCACTGCACTATACATAAGAATAAACGTAAAATGGATTAAAAACTTAAATATTTTAGACTCAAAACTGTAAAATCTCAGACATTTCTCATAGCAGTTTTTTTTCTGATATATTTCCTCTAGCTAGGGAAACAAAAAAATAAACAAATGGGACTATATCAAACTAAAACGTTTTTGCACAGTGAAAGAAACCATGAATAAAATGAAAAGAGAACCCCCTGAATGGGAGAACATATTTGCCAATGACACACCTGATAAGGAATTAATATCCACATTTTATAAAGACCTTTAAAAAACTCAACACCTAAGAAACAAACACTCCAATTAAAAAATTGACAGAGAACCTGAATAGACACTTCTCCAAAGAGAACATACAGATGGCCAATATACATATGCAAAGATGCTCAACATCACTAATCATCAAAGAAATTCAAATTAAAGCCACAATGAGGTATCACCACACACCTGTCAGAATGACCATCATCAACAAATTAACAGGTGTTGGTGAGGATGTGGAGAAAAGGGAATCCTCATACACTGTTAGTGGGAATGCAGATTGGTGCAGCCACTGTGAAAAGCAGTACCTCAAAAAAAAAAAAATGGAACTGCCTCGTGACCCAGCAATTCCACTTCTGGGAATATATACAAAGAAACCCAAAACACTAATTCAAAGGAATATATGACCCCGATGTTCATTGCAGTGTTATAGCCAAGATTTGGAAGCAGCGCAAGTGCCCATCAGTAGAAGAGTAGACAAAAAAGCTGTGGTACATTTGCACAGTGGAATACTACTCGGCAGTAAAAAAGAAGGAAATCTTACCTTTTGTGACAGCATGTATGGACCTGGGGGGTATTATGCTATGTGAAATAAGCAATCAGAAAAAGACAAGCACTATATGATTTCACTTATATGTGGAATGTAATGAACAAAATAATCATACAAACAAAATAGAAACAGACTCATAGATACAGAGAACAGACTAACAGCTGTCAGAGGGAAGAGAGGTTGGGGGTCTGGGTGGAAAAAGTGAAGGGATTAAGCCAAAACAAAACTCATAGACACAGACATCAGTATGGTGATTACCAGAGAAAAGGGGGCAGAGTGGAAGTAGAAAAGGGGAAAGGGAGGAAAAACGGTGATGGAAAGAGACTTGACTTGGGGTGGTGAACACATAATACAATATACAGATGATGTATTATAGAAGTGTATACCTAAAACCTATATAATTTTATTAACCAATGTCACCCCAATAAATTCAATTTAAAAAATAAAGTATATTATTATAATGGGGAGAAAAAGATATGAAGGAACCCACCAGAAGAGCTAAAAGGAAGTCATAAAAGGAGCTGCCCCCCTAGGGTTAATGGGAGTAGGGGCAGGAGGTTATTAATGTCATCATAAGTCTTCTCTATCACATAATATATTGCAATGTTATTTCTTTAAGAAATTAAGGCAGTGAGAGGATGACTTTTAAAATACAAAAAACTGTGGACTGTACCCCATGTTCTCTGAGCAAACGCCCCATGAGAATTAGCTATAAAGCACTCATTCGGTCTGCAAACAGAAATGAGAGTGTTCCAGGCTGTAACATTATTGATGACTGTTTCCAGCAGTCCAGCCGGGCTAATGCTCTCCAGTGAAGCCAAACTAATGTTGCTGGGAACAGAAAGGAGCATATTTGTAAATGACAGAGAGGCCTGTGTGGCATCAGAGGACCATTAATGTCTGCTCCCCGAGAGAGTGCTCGGAGGACGTGAAGTCCCCCCGACCTGTGACAAGCCTGCACCCGTGCAGACAGCAGAGCACAGAGCCGCTGAATGAGGACTGGCCGCTCCTCTGCGTTTGCAAGGGAAGAACAGAACTGGCAGATTACGCTTCCTGAGTGCTTTGTTGCACATCAGGTGCAATTAGCCTTCAGACAGTCTGAACTGAGGAAGCTGTGGCAGAACTTGGTGGTGCAGAACCCAGGCAGACAGCCAGACTTTTAAAGTCTCATCTTTAAGACCACTTCCAGAAGTGGACTGTCCCAAGCTACGAGGCTAAAGAATGTCAGGGCCTCTGGGTTTTGAGGGCATTCCTCCCCAAGAGAAGTGTCCTCGCTTATATAAGTTACCCCTAAAATGGAACCTGGGGAACTCTCAGCCAGAGAAATTAGAAATGGATTCCGAATAGGCTTGTGCCCAGCGAGCCAACAGTACAGTAAGAAAACAGCACAATAGTAGGAATCTTCTCCAATGCCAGAACTGAAGGAAACAAACATGAAATTGATCAGCACAGACATTTAAGTGAAAATCCTTTTCAGAACACATCTTATTACCTTTATTTCCTGGGGTGTCATCAAGGAAGGCTCTGGATGTATTTACTGGGGTTGGATGGTTTATTCTTGTATTATCTCCCTACTCTATTAATACTTACATTTCATTAGCTTTTTAAGTAGCAATGGACATACACATTTAAGTATAAAGGTTCCTAAACCCAAATAACACTTTATGCCCTGCGTGAAGGTTTCTTGATTAGGAAAAAAATGCACCTTTATCTTCAAGAGTGTGTATAAGCTCTACTAATCTCTTTGCTCAAAGTAACATACCATTCTGTTAAAATGAAATATTTTTACTATCAGTTTCTGCTGAGGCCCAAACCAACAGCAAGGTGTGAGACCACAGAGCTTTCAAAGGAAGTGGTCAAAACCAGTTCTGCAGTCATTAGCTGTCCACCCCCCTGCAGCCTTTCAAAGCAGTTAGAGACCAAGCAGGGAGTGGGATACTGTCCCAGCCCAGCTAAAGGGGCTTGCTTGAGTGACATATATGTGCTTCCTAGTGTCTGACTCAGGTCTGAGATCCTGCAAACTCCCATGATCAAACAAGGAGAGTTTGACTAAGCCACTCACTCACTTCTGTCTCTTTTCCATGTTTTATTTTTCTCTTTAGCACTTCGGAGCAACATAACTATATATTTTAAGTATTTATCTCATTGTCTTCCTCAGTACTATGTAAATTCCATGAGGCAAATATTTTTTTATTTTGATCTCTGCTACATCCTAGCACCTATGTGGGTGTTTGTGTCATACGTTCATTATCACTAATCATTCCATAACCATGCACATTCCATAGTATCATTTTACATGTGGGAAACTAGAACTCAGAAGGGTTAAGAAATGCACCCAATATCACACACATTAAGTAGAAGAGCCAGAATTCAAAGGTGAATGATCTGATTCCAAAGTTCATGCTCTGCCTGTTATGCGTTATCAGCTCAGGTGTCTGTTTCCTGAAAATGTACTCTTATCCTTTCTCAGGTGGCAGACAGTGCCTAATCTACGATTTTTAGGGAAGTGACATGCCAGTTCTGTGCTCCAGTCTCACTCAGTTCATACTGAATAATGAGGGTAACAAATATGGAGATTAATGAAATGGTTATGTAGCTTTCACTCAATGCCAAGACATGTTAATAAGTCAGATTATTCAGAATATACTTACTGGGACTTTACCATGTAAATGACTAATTACATAGAGCTATTTTACAGAGTTTTTCATATATGTCATCTTGTTTAAGAATTAAACTAGTAGAAGCTGAAGTAGCTTTATTCTTGTTAAGTATTAGATATTTGTTATTTTAAAATGTTGCTTTGTATAATTATGGTAAAATACACATAGTATAAAATTTACCATCTTAGCCATTTTAAGTGCACAATTCAGTAATGTCAAGTACAATGACAGTGTTGTACAAACAATCGCCAGAACTCTTCTCATTTTGCAAAACAGAAACTCTATACCTATTAATGATTCTCTATTCCCCAGCTCCCACCACCCTTTTCTACTTCCTGTCTCTATGAATTTGACTACTCTAGGTCCTGCATATAAATGGAATTATATAATATTTATCTTTTTATGACAGGCTTCTTTCACTTAATATAATATTCTCCCTTTTTTAAGACTAAATATTCCATGGAATGTAATACCACATTTTTGTTTATCCATTCATCCATCAATTGACACTTGCATTGCTTCCACCTATTGGCTACTGTGAATATGGGTGTGTTAGTTTGCTAAAGCTGCCATAACAAAGTACCACAGATTAAACGGCCTAAACAACAGACACTTATTTTCTCACAGTTCTGGAGGCTAGAAGTCCAAAACCAAGGTGTCAGCAGAGTTGATTTCTTGTGAGACCTCTCTCCATAGCTTGTAGATGGCTGTCTTCACACAGTCCTTTCTCTGTGTGGCTTTGTCCTAATCTCCTCTTTTTATAAGGACACCAGTCATACTGGATTACAGCCCACCCCAATTATCTCATGTAACCTTAATTACCTATTTAAGGACCCTATCACCAAATACAGGCACATTCTGAGGTACTAGAGGTTAGGACTTTAACATATGAATTAGGGGTGAGGGGAGAGAAGCAATTCAGTCTAAAACACTAGGTGAGCAAATATCTGAGAGTCTGCTTTCAATTCTTTGGCATACCTACCCAGAAATGGGATTGCTGGATCATATGGTAATTCTATTTTTAATTTTTTTTTTTTGAGGAACAAGAATATCTTGCTTTCTGGAGGTATCATACTCCCTGACTTCAAATTATATTACAAAACTACAATAATCAAAACAGTATTATATTGGGGGGGAAAATACATACACAGACCAATGGAACAGAATTGACAGCCCCGAAATACATATATGGGCAACTAATTTTTTACAAAGGAGCCACAAACATACAACAGGGAAAGGAAAGCCTTTTCAATAAATGGTGTTGGAACAATTGCAAAGTCACATGCAAAAGAATGAAACTAAATTGTTCTCTAACCCTGTACATGAAAATTAACTCAAAATGGATTACAGACTTGATAACAAGACCTAAAGTAATAAAATACAAAGAAGAATATATAAGTACTAACCTTATGAACCTTGGTTTTGAAGGGGTTTTTGTGAACTTGACCCCAAAGGCAAGGGAAGTAAAAGCAAAAATAAATGAATGGGACTATATCAAACGAAAAAGTTTCTGCACAGCAAAAGAAACCATCAGCAAAACAAAAAGGCAACCAAATAAATGGGAGAAGATATTTGCAAATGGTACCTCCAATAAGGAGCTAATATCCAAAATCTATAAAGAACTAATACAACTCAACAAAAAACAAACAATCCAATTAAAAATGGGCAAAGGACCTAAAAATACACATACAGACAGAAGACAAACTGCCAACAAATATATAAAAAGATACTTAACTGGCTATAAGGTACATGCAAATCAAAACCATGAGATACCACCTCACACCTGTTAGAAAGATACTATCACTAAGACAAAAAATAAGTTGGAGAAATGAGAACTCTGGTACACTGCTAATAGGAATGTAAATTGGTGTAGCCACTATGGAAAACAGTATGGATATTCCTCAAAAATATTAAGAATAGAGCTACCAAAATAAAAATAACAAAAAGAAGACTAGAGCTACCATATAACCCAGCAAACCCTTTTCTGGGTATCTACCCTAAAATTTTGAAAACACTTATTCATAAGATATATGTACTACTATGTTCAGTGCAACATTATTCATAATAGACATAGAAACAACCTAAGTGTCCTTTGGCAGATGACTGGATGAAGAAGATGTGGTACATGCATAGAGTAGAATACTACTCAGCCATAAAAAATGATGAAATGTTGCAATTTTACGACAACATGGATGGATCTTGAGAGCATCATGCTAAGTGAAACAAGTCAGATGGAAAAGGACAAGAACCCCCACTCATATGTGGGATATAAAACAGAAAGAACAAACAAAACACACAAACTCATAGACACAGACAATACTATGATGGTTACCAGGGGGAAATGGGACGAGAGAAGGATAAAGATGGTAAAGGGGTGATCGAAGGAGACTACACTTTTGGTGGTGAGCACATAATGCAATATACAGATGATATATTATAAAATCATACACTTAAGACATAATGTTACCCCAATAAATTTTTTAAAAGAAAATTTGTACTGAAATATATGTATCTTATAAGTACAAAACAATAAATAATATGCAAAGTTTCAAACTGTGATCATTGAATTTCATTTGTTTATAAAACACCCAGGTTATAATTTAACATAATAAAGACATTATGACTACAAATGATGTTGCTTTGTAAAGCATAGTCTACCTACTTATATTTTCTCAACCTTTTCGACCCATCTTTACTCTTCTCAAGACAACAAAAATTCCCCAGTTCACATCAAGCATCATATACTGCATTTGTTTTTTGCTGGTTTATATGATTATATTCAAGTTCCCAAGCACATTGGCTTAGCTGCCTTGGTTTTGGCAAATCTGTATTCAATGTGACCCTGGGCAAGCCACTGCACCTCCCTGGGCCTCAGCTTCCTCAGCTGTGAGGTGGAAGTGGTGGGCTGAGAGGTACACAGAGGGGCCAGACGGAGACGATGCAAAGTAGAACAGGCCCAGTATAATGCAGAGGAGAGTAGTGGGGAGCCTAGTGAACTGGAGGGGACATGCCCAGTTTAAAGGGAGCAGCCACAACCTCATTGCTACTCAGAGTTGCCAGCTGTTCTGGTTTCTCATAAGTGGTGGGAAACTGTTTTTTTTGTGGGAATTCCCTACCTCAAAAAATCTCTTTCGTTTTTACTGGATATATATATACCTTGGAGTAAAATTGCTGGCTCAAATGGTTTAAGGACTCGTGAAATGGTTTTCCAAAGTAGCTGCATCACTTTACATTCTCATCAGCAATGCAGGAGGTCTCCAATTTCTCACATTCTTGTTTGTCTGTCTTTTTTATTACAGCCATCCTCGTGGGTACAAAGTGCTATCTCATAGTGGTTTTGATTTGCATTCCCCTGATAAGTAGTGATGTTGGGCATCTTTTCATGTGCTTACTGTCTATTTGTATATCTTCTTTGGAGAAATGTCTATTCAGATCCTTTACCTATTTCTAAAGTGCATTATTTACCTTGTCATTGTTGCATTATGAGTTCTCTAAATAATCTGATACAAGTCCCTGTGAGTCTCATTTTTGTCCCCAAACTTAATGCTCAGAATATTCTACTTACTAAGACAGGAAACTATTCTAATACACGTGGAAAACAGTGTAAATAGCAATGTGGTGTTTTTTTAAATATGCCTATTAGATTTTATCAAATTTTGACGATGTGATACTGAGGAAATTGGGTATTTCTTTTTTCTGTAATCATATTGAATTTTAACTAAAATAATTCATAAATGTACCTATTAATACTCTAGGTTTCTTTTATATTTTAATGTCGTCTTAAACAGGCTAGTAGCTTACTCCTAGTTTCCTTCCAAAAATAAAAGATAAATATTAGATTGAAAAATATTTGCAAACTGGGTTTGCTTCTGGGGAGGTGAATCTCTGGGTCACAAGAGGTCAGTAGAAAGAGGAGGATGACTTTTGACTATATTTTACACGACAAGTAGTGCCATTTAAATAATTTTAATCAGAAAAGCGCTTCTAGAATATTCTCAGTAATCCCCTTAATCTTAGGAGGGATATCGATAAGATTAATAACTAAACACTCAGACAAGAAGGGGAACATTTAGTTTTGAATCTCATCAAATAAATTATATGTTTACAAAATAACCCAAGATCCATTAGAGCAGTGGTTCTCAACCTTGGCTGCACATTAGAATCACCTGAGAATCTTTTTAAAATCCTGGGCCCAGAAGTCAGGATTTTTAAAAGATTCCCAGGTGATTCTAATGTGCAGCCAAGGTTGAGAACCACTGCATTAGAGGTTTATTTAATTATATATAAACTCAAATGCCCCCCCCTAAAAAATAGAAATAAAAACGCAAAGGCACACCACAATTACACATTTTCTGACCATCTTGTTTTTAGTTTTGAGGTTTAAGTAGATAAATAATTTATCTTTCTCATAAGGCTTAACCAGCAGGATCATTTTGTACCCACAGGAGTAGTGAATGGCATTTTAACAGCTGAAAGGCAAAAGTCAAATAAAGTCCATAACTGCATCATTGTTTTGATCCAAAAAATAACCTGGGTCATGTTTATTGCTACACAGTGCCTCTCAAAATAGCAGCCCTTGAAAACTGGTGGTTTACTTAACCCAAGAAATCTGTGAAGGTTTATAACAAACTCAGCAGCTAGATGGGGGGAGCCACATTCACCCTGCTCTTTAAAATCAATTGGAGCAGACTCTGTTTCCCATATTGTATAACATCTTAGGTTTTTGATCAGCAAGAGAACTTCTAGCCTGACTGGCATGACTCAGTGCTTGAGCTTCAACCTATGAACCTGGAGGTCACGGCACACGCCCGGGTAGTAGGCTCGATCTCCAGTGTGGGACGTGCAAGAGGCAACCAACCAATGATTCTCTTTCATATTGATGTTTCTATCTCTTCCTCTCTGAAATCAATAAAGATTTTTTTTTAAGAGAGAGAACTCTTATACTGTGTCCAGAATTTAGGAGAAAATGTATCAAGCCAAAAGTGAAGTGGTTTTAGTTCTTTGATTCCCACATTCTCAAATACCATCAACTGGAAGACTTATGGGAGATTCCTCCCTTCACTTCCTCTTAGCACTGGTCTGTATTCTTATAATTTTCTTTATAATTCAAATTAACATGATTTCTTTTTTTAAGACATATGTGCCCTGAATTGAACCGTGACTTGCTGATTCATAGGTCACCGCTCAACCACTGAGCCATGCCAGCCGGGCTGAACGTGATTTATTAAGATCACACAATTCTTTTCATAAAGAATTTTTGATATTGTAAAGGTCAGGACTTCTAACTATTTCACATATCTTCAACTACTAGATAAATACAGAAATAGAATAGGAAAGGGCAGGGGAATACAATGTCTTCAATATCTCCCATCCTACTGGGAGGCTCAGACAAGAAACTCAGAGGATGGCTGTAGATGGAGGTTCTCATGAGGTGTGAGCTCTGAGTGGAGCCCAGAAGGGGACAGGCCCTGGTAACAGCGGAGGTGAGAGTGGAAGCCAGTCTCCCACACTCCTGCTCTCAGCCCTACTTACTGCCCAGGGAAAGCCACAGCCCACTGCCAAAGTTAGTTCCCCAGCTCCTCTAACACCAACATCACACTCTTCCACCATTGTCTGCAGATATTTTGCTCCCGCAAAACCACCACATGGCAAATTTCCACAGGTTAAAAACATAACTAACTTTCATTTCAGTGGGGGAAAAATTGTGCATTTCTGAGCCCTTAACTTAATCCCCAATTTAAATACTATGAAAATGGACCGATTCCTAAACAGCAAGCACTGGTATCATGACAAAACATGGTGGTTTCCCTTCATAAATGACTCTTCGATATGACTTGGGCTTTTGTTGTTACTAAGGGTACATTTAGGCTACCCTCACAAAGCACACGCTCCCGATATTCATGTGATTCATTTATGTGTTTATGTAATTCATTGCCACTCACAGTGTAGGCCTTGGACTAGCTGCACAGTGATGGCGAACCTTTTGAGCTCAGCATGTCAGCATTTTGAAAACCCTAACTCTGGTGCCGTGTCACATATAGAAATTTTTTGATATTTGCAACCATAGTAAAACAAAGACTTTATTTTTGATACTTATTTTATATATTTAAATGCCATTTAACAAAGAAAAATCAACCAAAAAAATGAGTTCGCGTGTCACCTCTGACACAAGTGTCATAGGTTCGCCATCACTGGACTAGCAGCATGAACATCACCTGGGAGCCTGTTAGACACACAAACCCAAGGACTCCCACTGAGTCAGAAACTCTGGAGGGTGGGGCCCGGGAAAGTGGGTTTTAATCAGCCCTCCGGGGGCTTCTGATGCACACCGAAGTTTCAGAACCTTGTCTGTGGTTAAACCTTTCTTGCCAAAAAGAAGAAAGGAAAAAAATAGAAAGAAATCACCGATGCCACTATGCACAAGGTTACCTTCTATAAACTAGCAAAGCATGAGTAATACTGTGAGAGGGAAACGTAAGCATCGAGAAGCAACTATTCAAAGTCAAAGATGACAGTGGTCCTGGACAGTCACAGTAATTCTCCCTGACAAGGCCTGGGACCCACAGATGACCTCTCAGAAATGTGAAGAAATGTTTCATATACCGAAGGAGACAGGAAATTCACTATAAGTCAAACCAAATTATTTAAACTCAAGTGAGCACATCTCAGGTGTAACCATATTTCCTTCAAACGCTCAAAAAAACAAAGAAGTTGTATCCCTAAAACCTTTCCTAGCCTGCTCAGCTACAATTTGGGAGTTGTCCTTGGGTTTTGTTCTGGAGGTCACACGCTCATCATTACTCTTCTTTATTTCTCCAGTAAAGGGTTACCTTCCAGTTCAACATTTACCTCGGAGGAGGGGACCATCTACTTGACTTCTGAGCCCAATGCTCTGGAAATGCAGGACGATAACGCCTCCGTGCTCGATGTTTATTTAGTAAGTAATTTCTAGTTCCTTCCCCTTCCCTGCTGGTTTACAAATGGATACAGATCATGGTTTACACGGAACAAGTTCTGTAAGACCAGGCATGCTGGGGTGTTCAAAGAAACAGGGGCACCCTGTCACTTCTACAAATGGTGCGTCTTTTCACAAGCCATGTTTTCCCACCATTCACGTAGAACGTTACACAAAAGAATACTATCTAGGGTAAGATACTAAATCACCAGGTGTAATAAAAGGGCAGATGCCCTAATGCTGAGCAAAGTGCAGCTCCTCGGTGTTTTTCCCCAAGTAATGTCGTCTTTGACTCAACTGTATTGCCTTGTGTGTGACTCTTCATTTGAGGGAGACTGCCTTGAAACCTTGGTACCCTGAGATCCAAAACTTAGCATGTCCAGTAGTAAGTCACCCAGTAAGTCATCCAGTAGTAAGACTCCCTCCGTAGTCACCAAGCAGCTGTGTGATCTGGGCAGGGACCTCTGGCTGTGTGTCCTTATTTGCCAAAGAAGAGAAATAACGCCTGCCCTGCCCACCTCACAGTGACCGTGTGTGTGGACACCCTTTAGTGTCCCTCAGGTTGTCTCTAGAGCAGTGGTTCTCAACCTTCCTAATGCCGCGACCCTTTAATACAGTTCCTCATGTTGTGGTGACCCCCAATTTCATTGTTACAAATTGAACATAATTAAAGCATAGTGATTAATCACAAAAACAATATGTAATTATATATGTGTTTTCCGATGGTCTTAGGCGACCCCTGTGAAAGGGTCGTTTTATCCCCAAAGGGGTCGTGACCCACAGGTTGAGAACCCCTGTTCTAGAGGCATAATTGGATTGTTAGATGAGGCCTAGGATGCTACTCTAGACTGTAAACAAGGAGGGTGAGTATTCCCCCTGAAAAGTACATCTCATGCTCATTCTCCACATCCTTATACACCTGCATCAAATCTCATGGGACAGGGAAATGTTGATTTAGAATTTTCTGCTTTTTAAAGTTTTGCCAAGCCTGAGCCTGTACACACATCACTGTTCGTGTGCCAGCTCGACGTCGGGAACCGACACCGCTGTCTCGTAGTAGCACACCTCCCACCTCATTTTGTGCTTCTCCATATTCCCCAACGTGGCACTGCGTTTTCTAGGTGTACTCTGCAGGACTTCAGTCACCCAAAATGTTACTCCTCAGTCCAAAGCCCTCTAATGTCTCCCTATTTCTCCTGGAGTGAACTCCACAGTCCTCAAGGCCCTATCCAGTCTGGTCTCCCCGCCTCTCTGACCTCCGCCCCCCGCCTTTAGGGTAAGATACTAAATCACCAGGTGTAATAAAAGGGCAGATGCCCTAATGCTGAGGGCATCTGCCTCTATCCTCCTCACCGATGCTGTTCCAGCCACACTGGCCGCCTCCGTGCTCCCCCTACAGACCAAGCATGTTTTTGCTCAGGACCTCTGCACTTAACTACTGGACACCATCTCAGCTGTCCCATGCTTATTCCCTCACTTCCTTCAGGTCTCTGCCCAAACAGCTCCTTCTCAGAGAGGCTTTCCGTGAGACCCACTATATAAAATAGAAGCTTCCTCCCCAGATAAAAATATTATGGAAGAGTTTTTTTTTTTTTACAACCCCTGCACATCCTGGTTGTGGCAAACAGAATTTTTCCCCTAAGCAATGCTCCTCTTCACGCTTTTAAAAAGTAAGGTATGTGTATATTGCAAAATCTTCACAGAAGAGTTGGTTCCTCTCCATAACCAAGAAGATAAGAAATAGAGAAAAAATATATACATTACTTTTTTGGTCTCATGCTAAGTTTTGTTACATCTGAAAGTAGAAACCAAGAAAGCTGAAATGAAAGACCATGTGAAACCTCATCTTCTTGAACCACTTGTGTGGATCTTTACAAAAACCAGATTTGCACCAACCGAGGGAGTGTGATACTGCTGAGTGGGATGTAAGACCACAAGGTGGTTAAATGGCATTGCCGGTACCAGTTCCTTTTCCATTATCCCTTAGTCCTTTGGTAGAAAAGTTGCCTTATTAATCATTTTGTTCCTCCTTGGTAACCATCAGTTTCATCTATGAGAACACTGCTGCTTATCTGGTTTTATTAGGGTCTAATTTTCTTGTTTTATGTCTTTGATATTGAAAGCAAAGCATTTCAGCAAAGGATGGCGCTTGCCTCAGAAGCCATAGGGAAAAGCTGCAGGACCCATCACTGATTGTATGGAGAACAGTTGAGGGTCAAGTAGATAAAAAGGAATCATGGGGGTTGGAAACGGAAAGAGAAGGTGGTGGTGGTTAGCTGGCTGGTGTGGTCTGCTGACCAGTTTTCCCAGACCAGCTTTTGTTGTGGTTCAGAAGCACTGGAGGACAGGACAGGAAAGGGAAGGCAGAGGGGAGTCAGCGTATGGAGAGAGCAACAAGATAGTGGAAATTCTTCTCCCCAAGGTTGGAGAAAAACTGATGTAGCCTCATCTTATTTTGTAGCTAATAACAATAAGCTGTGAAACATTTTTGAGTGTTTCCTACATGCCTGACACTGTTCTAAATACTTTATATATATTAACTTATTTAATCCTCACAACAACCCCATGAGGCAGATGTGGTTACTAGCTTCTACTTTTTACAGATAAGGAAATTAAGGCTCATGGAGATGATGCAATTTGTCCTGGTTATGCAGCCAGTAAACACTAGCCCCGAGCCACACTCTTAACTGCTGCCTGGATTAGGAATTATGCTTCCTTTGCAATATGCAAAGTAGACCTAGAGAAGCTAAAAGGCGCATCCAAAATCAGACAACAAGGTAACATACACAAAACACGTAGAGGATACAGAGACAACTTGGGTTAATAAGCATTGGTTCCTTTTAAACTTCAATACAGAATGAGAATGTTCAAGAAGAATGGTGTGAGGGAAACAGTCTGGTATTGTTGGAAGAGCAGAGCGTTTTGAATAATAATAATATTAATAATAATAATAATAATAGCCAAACTAAGCATGTGCCCTCGGCCAGGCACTGTCCTGGTGCTCGTCTTACAGTAGCTCTTTCATGAAGGTGGATGTTATATGTGTCTCCATTCATGCAGATAAGGAGACCGAAGCACCTGATCAGCTCTCTGAGCTGGTAGATGGCAGAGCGGACAGTCCAATCCAGCCCTACCTACACGTGGAACCATGCAGCACCCAATCGCTGTACTTGTTACTGATGATTGACACAAGTCCCACATCCATCACGTTCAGTCATGCTTTTAAAAGTGAGAGATGCAGCCAAAAAAGGAAAGAGTGGAGGTTTTATGTTGAGAATGGTTTTTGTACAATTCCACTTACATCATTGTTTCCTTTCTATTTTTTTATGGTTCTAGTATAGTCATTCTTAAACCTTCTGATCTCAGGACCCCAAGAGTTTTTTCTGTATGTAAGTTCATAGTTAAAAATTAAACTGATAATACTCTGAACAATAAAGATAATTTTTTAAAAAATAAAATGAGAAAGTATTTAAATGTTATTAATTCATTTAAAATAATAACTCTATTAAATGTTTATGAAAATAACTATGTAATCCAGAACAAAAATTAATTTAGTGAGGAGAGTGGCATCATTTTACATTTTTACAATCCCTAATGTGTGACTTAACAGAAGCTGGCCTCTCATATGTTCCTACATTAGTCTGTTGCAGAACGGCACATCATTGTACTTCACATGTACACCCATGACAGGGAGTGAGAATGAAAAGGCAAATAACACCTCAGTATTAATAGGAAAATAGTTGGAGCTCATGGATCCCCAGAAATGGTAGCCCCTACAGTTGTTCTAGTCCTTCAAATTAGTCCCTTCACCTGTTGCAGAGCCAAATGGGAAGTGAATTAATTACAAATAGACGTCTGGATTCTGTGCCTGTCTCTGCCTCTCATTCATCATTGACCTTGAGTTAATCAATCCCTCTATGGGGGCCTCAGTTTTCTCATCTATAAAATGGATCATTAAACCATCTCTAAGACCCCTTCCAGCTCTGACCATCTGTGACTTATTCTAAATTACAAGGTGCTGCAGACTAGGCTTGTCCACAGTAGGTACAGTCATTTCTCCAAATTCCACTGTTTCATCACATATTCTACCATAAACTTTCACAATAAACTTAAATTTGATGGCAACATATCTAGAAAGTTCTGCACCATTACCTTGTAACTCTAGGGTATGTTTTCCTGCTGGAGATTTATTATTTTGTATGCTCTTCCAGATCTGAAAGGATACAGCCCAGTAACCTCCCTTCAGTATTTTTATTTGCCTCAAGACTATGAAAGAGAGAGCGGAAAGGAAAAGCATGTGAAGGGAAACAGCTCTGTCTCTCCTGCCTCTTGACATAATTTGAATTCTCTTAATCAGAGCCATCCTTACCTGAAGGGCACCTGGAGGCTTCTGTGGTGACATTGTGTTCGGTGTTGTAACCAAACGTACTCAGATTTCTCTTGTAATGTTTCTCCCCCTTTAAGATACAGCATTTCTCTCTTGGTCCTTATGACCTAATCCCCTGGTGCTACTATTTGTACTAATGGACAATACTGTTTATACCCCTTTAAAAAGATATCATTTAAACGCAAATGACTTATGCACACCAGATAACATCTGAAATTCCTTTTAAGCATCGCCCCACATATGTGTATGTAAATTAGGCCAGCTATCCTGCTTTCTCCTGTGATTTGACACAAAATTAAAAGGATAGGGTACCTTAGCTCATTATTCCACTGCCCTTATTAAAACATTTGGTTCAGGCTCCATGTCCCTAGCTATCTGCACTGCTCTGAAAAGGCCATTCACCTTCATACTCTAGACCAGCGCTTTTCAACTGTAAGCTTCAAGAATGTTTAAAACATGTAATACCTGACTATTTAGTCAGGGGCACTGACCGCTTTCCCTTAGACTGTCAAATAAAAAAATCACAACAGCCAACACAATAGCTGTCCAGTGTGAGTGAATGAAAATTATACCTATATTTGGTCAGATCAACAAAAAAATACATTTTGTTTTTTTGGTGTGCTACAGAATTTTAGTACTGGGTTTATGTATGCCATGAGATGAAGAAGGTTAAAAATCGCTGCTCTGGAGTTTCAGGCTATCTGAATCATTTGCAAATATTCAAATCAAGGGAGGTGTTTCAGAAGATTATTTTATCCCGGAACCAGAGATGTGTTTTCCATTGAAATTTTGAGTTGATGACATAGATTAGGGTATTTAAAAGAATACAATAGAGATGAACAGGCTCTACTGACTTAAAATGGGCAATCATGTGGTCTTAGTAGGAGAGCTAGAGTCCACTGTTTGAATAATCCGACATTCTACGACACTGACATGGTCGAGGTAGCTGTTATTTCAGTTACTGAGGCAGCTTCGTTGCCTGGTGTAGAATGCAATTTGGTGTTAAGGGGAAGAGGAACAACTAACCAAGTCATCGCAGCAGAAAAATGTTGTGGGTGACTAGCTGGGGATGGATAGGTAAGCGAGAGAGACAGGATCACTTTTTAAATATGGAAAACTAAAAGATGGCTGCTACTCAAGAGTGACTTTCTTGCCTCTGTTATTTAGTCCCGAGGATATGTCCTTTCTTTTTACATATTATCATCCTCTCAATAATATGTAGTTTCATTCAGGTATGTGTCTCTGCACAATGGCTATTTGAAGTGCAAAGATAGCTATGGGCAAAGGAGAAGAAAGAGCTAAGCCACTTTTTAGGCATGCTGGAGTTGGAGATGGCGCTCTGATGTGCCGCTGCTGGATGGCCTGATTACTGAACGTGTCCTTAGGGTGGTTAATAACACTCTTTGATCATGGGACAGGGTGGCAGAGAAGTGAAAATGATTGAATGAACAGCTTATGTTATGTATGAGAAAAAGAAGGAAAGCATTTTAAATTAGGTCAGGGTGTCTTAGAAAATTCAGCGGAACTTTCTGACAAGAGAACTGGCACTTCTGGATTGGACCCGGTTGGTGTTGCGTGAATGGCATATACGTGAAGTATCAAGTGTCTTTCATCCCTCCTTGTCTGACCGGTGTTGGCTGCTGCAAGGCGTGTTCATTTGAAACAGTGGCAATTCTATTGCTTCTCGGCAGAGAACAAGATTCCCCACTGACCCAGAACAAAAACGCTGCTGAGTTTTCGGTAGATTTTAGTGAGAGCAAAGTAGGAAGAGGAAAGCACTGCCTTTGGATTGGAGGGCATTTAACCAAAACGCCACTTCCTTCCACTATCTGACCACTTGTTAAGAAATGAGATTTCAGAAAGGCCAAAATAGGGCCCCCCCTTTTTTAATCTCTAGAAATGCTTGGTCCCCTTAAGTAGTTGGAAGTCCTGGAAAGAAAAACAAAGAAAAGAATCCCACGGCTTGAGCCCCATGGCACCTAGAAGTGTTTCCTGTACTGAAAGGAGAGATACAAGCTTCAAAATAATGAGGCAACCCGTCGGGCTGGATTAGGAGGTTACCAGGAGGATTTTACTTTAAACAAACAGTATTAAACTACTGTTTAAGGATTAGCTTAGGGAACTGGAGTTGGAGTTTAAAGACACACTGGCTGTTCGGTTACAGAGACCCACAATTAGCAATGGAATGACAGCCTGCGAGGCTGCGGCAGTTGTTCTGTCCTCGCTTTACAGTGAGTCGTGGCCTCACAGGCCAGCTTGGTTTCCTCCTCCTTCAGCTTGCCTGGGTCTCCTGTCACATCCAGGCCCCCCACGGGGAGCCCCATCATTTCTGTTCCTTGTCCCCCAGCACTGCCCCTCTCCCCTTGCCTGCTGCCTCCAAACTCTCCCTATGGCTTCTCAGTCTGGTTTCTACTTTCCTCCCCTCTCTTGTCATAGAAAGGCAGTGTTTGCTAGTCTCCTGAGCCTTTCCAGCTCTTGGAAAAGAGTGTTTGAAGAACAACAGTCTTTAATGGCATGAACTTGGGGTTTACCAGACCCTGAGCAGGAAACAAAGAGCAAACGCAGAAGGAACCAGATTAGGAACAAGTGTGAATTTTAGAAAGAGCAAGTTTAAGTCATACCCACGACCTAGTGAATAGGGCTGTCGTCATTCGTCCCCTGCACTCTCCTGGATCTGTGGAGGACTGGGAAATGTGCTAGCTGGGAGAGTGCATAAAACACTGACCACTCAATAAGAAATAAGGCCTCCCCGAGTGTGATGAACAGAATGAGGACTCCGGAGTGGGGCTGAGGGTTTGGCCTTTGGTTTGTCTGTGCCTTGTTACTTTGCCAGGGCTGCCATAACAAAGACCCTCAGCCTGGTGGCTTAAACAATGGGAATCTTTGGTCTCACGGTTCTGCAGCCCAGAAGTCCTAGGTCAAGGTGTTGGCAGCGCCGTGTTAGCTCCGGAGAGGCTCCCTCCTTGCTTCTCCAGCTGCTGGTGGCTCCACATGTTCCTGGGCGTCCTTGTACTCGCAGCACTAACCTCTGCCTCCATCTTCCTCGCCTTCTTCCCTGACACTCATGAGGACCCCAGTGGTTGGATTAAGAGCCCACTCTAACCCAGTGTGACCTCATCATAACTTGTGGATATAATTACATCTGCAAAGACCTTCCTGCCAAAGAGGGTCACATTCCAGGGTTCCAGGTGGACACGAATTTTCCGGGGATACTATTCAACCAACTGTACTGCCTTCCCCAGGGGCCTGTGGACTGCTCTTTGCCATGCATGGCCCCATTCCCCACTCACGTTTCATCTCCCTGGCTGAGTCACTGGGAGGTTCGTTAGATGTTTCCAAATTATTTTGGAACCTCACAAAAAGGTGCCAGGTAAATGAATGTGATAGCAGATACAGTCACCTGTTGGGTGCATATAGTATGTTAGAAATAAAACCCCTCAAGTGAACCAGGGCATTGGTATTTTAAGAGCTCCCCATACATCCAACAGGTGACTTTGGATGCAGCACCGAGCAGGTTGGCGGGCCCCGCAGCGCTGAGCATCCGGTCATTCCTCTGTGCTACATGTAAGGCAGAGCTGTCACTCCCCCAGGCTCCCCTCTTATGGCCAATAGCTTTGCTCCACATTAGAGAGAAAAAATACACTTGATTCCCAGGTGAACCCTAGTAGGCTCCTACCACACTCAAGTGGATGAACTGGACTTGCTCATTGTTCCTGGTTCCTGCAGGCCTACTGCCACCTATTGGTAGGAAGGCCCCTCTGACCAAGGGGGCTACGTGATTGAAGTCCTTGAATGGAAGCTTAATTAAGAGTGAGTGTGTCGCTCAAAGGACTGTTTCCACTCCACGTCTTTTATCGTAGCCTCCGTGCTGTGCGCGCACGCTCGCCAGGGGCACGTCCTTCGCATGGGACAGGCAGCTCCCTCTGACAGCCCAGCATCTTCCTCCTTTCAAGGTGGACTGGGGGCTGCTGTTACAGTCAGGCACAAAACCAAAGGTGCTCATCTTCCCTAGGGTGGAAGGGTGCCTTTCTCCATCCACCCAGGCCCGGTCCACTTGAGCCTCTTTGAAAGGGCTCGCTGGCAGCTGGGGGATTCAGCACAGAAACTGCTCTCTTCTGCTTAGGCAGCGACTTTAACAAAGTATCAACAAACACAAGTTGGAAAAAGCCTTTTCTTCACGTTCAATCTTTGATAGGTCGTCCCTTACAGTTGTTCAGTTTCTAGGAGAATGCAACCTTTACCTTTTTAAGTAACCCCCTATAGGGGAAGGGATTTATTATAATAAAATTCAAATATATGTAGAGCCTTATTTCTTTTTAAAAAAACTTTCTAACTTTCAGTAATGGCTACCGTATTCGTTTCCTAGGGCTGCCGTAACAAAAGTCCCACAAACTGGGCGGCTTAAACAATATAAGTTTATCACCTCACAGTTCTGGAGGCCAGAAGTCCAAGCAGGGTTGGCTCCTTGGGAGGCTGTGAGGGAAGGCTCTGTTCCGGGTTCTCTCTTTGGCGTGTAGATGTCCATCTTCTCCCTGTGTTTTCACATTGTCTTCCCTCTGTGTGTGTCTGTCTCCTGTCCAAATTTCCTCTTCGTATAAGGGCACAGTCATACTGGATTAGGGACCACCCTAATTACCTTACTTTAACTTGATTATCTCTATAAAAGACCCTATCCCCAAGCCATGTCACATTCTGAGGTACTTGGGATTAGAATTTCAATGTATGCAATTTGGGGAGCCACAATTCAACCCCTAATGGTTAAAAGTACTGAGATGGAGAAGCTTCTAGTTCCTCCTCTCGAGACCATGCCTGGGAGCCGCTGGCATCTCATGCTTTTCCTTCTACGTCCGTGAGAGAGAAGCCAGTGCTCCTGTTTGAATGAAACCAGGCCCATATTCCTCCCCACAACATTCTCCTAATGCAGCAGAAGCAGGGGTCAGAGTGGATTCGGTTGCAGCCCAGGGCTATATGATGTATTAGATAGTAAGGGAACCCTTTGGGTTTACAATAAGCTGGGAAGTCCGCTGTAGAATTGTGAGCTGATATAAATCATTGATGCCCTCAGGCTTCCCTTGGGTCTTCGGAAAACAAATCAATCAGGCGGGGAACCCTGTTGAGATACTGGGGCTGCAACTAATGGTTTTGAGACGAGAGGCCATAATCCTAAGTCCATCCCATGAGATGTCCAAGAGGAGTGCCAGCTCTTTTCCTGGGTCTGCCCTCACCCGTGATCTCTCTGCTGGTCGGCAGGAACGCTCTGCTGGGGCACTCGGAGGCTGGCAGGAGGCCTGGCACTCCATGTGCTGCCAGCACCACAGACTTCAACATTCTCCCAGAGCAGGCACAACATGGTCGTCTTCATCTGAACTGTGTGTGTCCTTCAAGGACATTCCAAGTCCCACCTCCCGCCTCAAGGGTTGTTAAAGGCCCACAGTCCCTGGCCCTTGGAAAAGAGTAATTTCATCTGATTCTGAGTCTGATTTTTTTAAGTGCAAAGGTAGGAAATTTGGACCCATGCTTCTCTAAGTTCCCTCCATCTACCAGATCCCCTAGCAGTGAGATCAACTCCATTCTTACGCCGTGTCCTGATTTCTACACTAGCATGGGTCGTTGTTTTACCTCCCAATAAAATGATGAGCTTTGGATTCCTACTGCTATTGGACAGAGAAATCCCCCACTCCAATCTGTCCCCGAGGATTGTGCCTTGGGAAGTAACCCCCAAACCTGAGGTAGATATATGAATATAATAAAAACAAATATAGAACCTTAGGTAAAAGAAAAAAGACTCAGGACTTCCCACAGCCCAGTGGTGGCTGCTTTCTCAGAAATCCCTGAATTTCGAATGCAGGGCAATCTAGTGACCCAGAGGAGGATGAACTGCAGATCCATGGGGAGGCACCGTGATGCTTTTACGTGCATGTGTGGTGGTGCTGCGTTTGGACTGAAGTGATGTTGAGGCAGGAGGAGTCGTGTTCTTATGGCAACAGAAGGAAATCAGCCAAAAGAATAAGAACAACATACAACAGAAAGGAAACAGTGCAGGGCTGGGGGAAGCAGAACTCAGGAACTGCTGATGGAAGTGCGCTTGGTACAGGGACAGAATATAGATAACAGACTGCCTACGATAGCCTGGAGATACATGCTCTCCTCGGCGGTACTTTGGGAAAGAACGTCAACTTCAAACCAAAATGAGGAGGCTCCTGGACTCCAGAGAGGAAAAGATCCTGCTTTGGGGGACCCATGGGCCGAACCCTGAAGTAATTGTAATTAAAAAAAGAATAGCACCCCTGAGGGTTAAAACTTTGAGAATGGGAGACTTCGTGGACTGTTTAGTGCTGAGCATCTCGGCCAATCTGACTGTCGTGAAGTTGTGCCTCCTTTCAGCTCTGCCCTAAGATTCCCTCACATCACATTCCAGGTCTTAGGACATTCTATTGGCTAAATAGAATTTTTAAACAGTAGGCTGAGGGGTATATGTGGCAGAGAAAAGACTGAAAGAGGTGTGGAGTAAGAAATAAACTAATATTGTATACCAACTATATTTAAATAAAAACAATAAATGTAAAACATTTAAAAATTACAAATAGTATTTGATAGAATCTTGTGGTTGAGATGGAACTTTGTGATTATCTGACAGAGCCCCGCCATGACTGGTGAGTCTGCTCTGGTAGCCACCACATATCGAGTGCCTTCTGGGTGCCGTGTTTAGGACACACAGCTTTCTGCTTCAGCTCTACCCAGCGGTCAGTCAGCCTCAGCCTCAGCCTCACCCCCAGTGACAGCAACTGCCCCTCCCCTCAGTGACCACTCATTTCTTTACTCTGGTTAGAGAGCACTTCCGGGTTGAAGCAAAACTGGCTTCCACACATTTGTCCCGGTTCCGGCCTTGGACTCACTTAGCCTCACCCATTGGGTTGTAGCGGATGGCGCAGCGGGCCCATGGGCTGGGGAGGATATGAGGATGAGGATGCGTGATGGGGGGAGACTGGGAGGGGTGAAGCTTTACACTCCACTCACTTCACACATTCTGATATTCCAACCCCACCCCAGGGTCACAGCCGTCTGTGCCATGATTGATGACAGTGTCACACTTCAGGTGTCCTGGGACTAACCTCGTGCCTAACCCTTCTTCCCATGGCTAGCCTTCGCATATTCAGACAACTATTAGGCCCCATCTCTATGACTCCTATTTTCTACACCAAAAAGCCCAGGTCTTCAGCCATTTCCATAGAGTCCTCGGGTTGGAGCCTTTCACGGGTGGATTTTCTCACACATGACTCAGACTGATATATGTCCCTCTCAGAGTCTGGCGTTAGAAACCAGACACAGAACTCCACCTGTCTTCTATAGGGCCAGTAGAGCAAAACTACCTGCTTTTATTTTTTTATTTTAAAAAAGCAGGACTCAAATCTAATTAGTAAGACCTTATCATTTTATATCAGTGATTGATATGTACCACACAAAGTTATCACACCGAGCCTAAGTAAAGTCCACCTTAACATCTGTCCCGAGCATGTAGGCAATTCCCATGTGCCCACTGCTCTCGCTCACAACGCCAACCACTCAAGCTATTTCTGAAAGATGATTTCTGAGTAACAGTTTGAGCATATTGTACATCTAAGCAGGGAAACCTCTCTAACATTAATAAGAGAGAACAATCTAAATTATTAAACAAAGTGGTAAGTTAAGAAAAATTACAACTAACAATAGGCTCAAATTACACAATAAAATACTGGTTTTTAAATAGAATCCTCTTGGCCGGCTGGTGTGGTTTAGTGGTTGAGGATCAACCTATGAACCAGGAAGTCATGGTTCAATTCCCGGTCAAGGCAAATGCCCGACTGCGGGCTCTATCCCCAGTAGAGGGCGTGCAGGAGAAAGCCGATCAGTGATCCTCTCTCATCATTGATGTTTTTATCTTTTCCCTCTCCCCTCCTCTCTCTGAAATCAATAAAAACATATATTTAAAAAATAAATAAGTAAGTAAGTAGAATCATCTTTACTTGACATAGTTTCTTTTCTAACAATTTTTGGAGTCATTTCAAACTTTTTACTGAAGTTTTTTCAGCCTCCAAAGGAAGATGTTGAGCCACACAATCTCTGTGATCCAGCTCGAACCTTTTTAACTACTATTTTGGGAGCATTAGCATATGCCAGGCACTGTGCTAAGTGATATGTATTATGATTTTTGTATATTGTATTTTTGTATATACGTGCACTCATGTTTGTATATATGTGTACCCATATACACTACCTCTCCATAGAAAAGTTTATCCCTCACAACTATTCCATACAGTGGTGGTGTTTTTTTTTACCACCATTTTACAGGTAAAACAAGGTGCAAAGAAAGTTAAGTAACTAGCATAATGTTCTATAGCTGTAATAATTAGGAAATCAATACATTTAGCCCACTGTGTCTATCTCTAAAGACTGAGCAGGAGACCGCTTCCCCATATACAGCTTAGTGTAACTGTCACTGGTTGAATTAGCTGCCTCTGATTTTAAATGATTATCATATTAGGTTAAGTATTTACTGGATATATCTTCACTCCCTGGCCACAGGAACAGTGCTTGAAAAGGAACACAGCATTCATGAGTTCAAGACAATGTCCAAGTTGTTCTGATTGGCTTCAGACCTGATATACCGCAGCACATTCCAAGCCCTGTGCACCTGGAGGGCAGGAGTGTGTCTTCCAGAGGTCGCCAACCGGTGGTCCGCGGGCCACTGGTGGTCTGTGAGGTCCGAAAGGTTAGCGACCGCTGTCTTAGGTGGTGCTGCTTCCTTCTGAGTCTCTAGCACTGTGCTGTGATTTAGTAGGGACTTGATAAACTTGGTGTCAATAACATATTGCGGATCTGCCAGAGATGCATATGCTATGCTCATCATTGCAGAATCCCAGCTTCATGCACCCCGACTTCAACTCGCACATTTCCCAGGCACAAGTCACTGGGAGAAATAACGGACTTGTGTTCCTACTCATGAGGAGCAGTTATCAGTCAACACCAAACCTAAGTCTTACAGCTGCTTTCTTTCTTTTCCCCCCAGTAAGTGCAAATGGTGACCACCGAAGCAGATGGATGACACATGAACTCAGTGGTAGGAGAGAAGTTCCGCCACTCCAGATTTCCCAAAGGAACTTGGCTGAGCCCCACGACACAGAGTCACAATCATCTGGACTTAGGAGTCTGCGAGATGTCAGGGGAGCCTTGGTCCATGGGCTCATCAGCAGATATGATGTGAAAAATACCACACTCTTCTATCATTTGCTGTTGCTTGCCGAAATGTGAAGAACTGCATGAACTATATTTAAGCTGCTTTCTATACCATTGCCAATCACTTTTTTGGACTTGAAAGTGCTATTTTCCTATTGATACTTGCATTATTTCATTTTGCATGCATCCAGTGATTATACATAAGCAACACATGTAATCTGCTTATATATATTTTTAAAAACTCATCTGTGCAAAATGGTATATAAAGTATAAATCCTGCTCTTTTTGCAAAATTATAATCACAGCCATGTCATTAAAAGTTTAAATTGGTTTTATCTAAAGATCAGTATAATAGGTCTGCATATACTTTATAGATAACTAGCCTCTATAAAGATGTTTTCACTGTTTACTAGTGAAATGAGAAAAGCAGAGCTATTTATAAAAGGCCTTATGTCGTGTACATACACGTTGTCTTTGAAATATTTGTGATTTAGTTTATTGCTTGTAAAAGAGAAATTATATAATTTATTTAGTAAATACTATTGTAAACTATAGTTTTATTGAGAAAAATAAAATATTTTGTTCTCAATTGTGGTAGTACAGTAATTCCAATGGTTTATGGCCTGTATATTTCTCTCTATTAATTAAGAAGAAATAACTTAGGTGCTTCTCATTTTTAGATATTCCAGAATCCTAAATAAACTGAGTCTCATGGCAGATTAAAATGGACAGAAAATGCTCTGGCCCTGAGAAGCCAATAGCAGGTTCTGCTCAACTTGTTCAGGAGACTTTCCTCAGTGTCCTGGTGTATTAGCCAGCTTCACTGTTATACTATGGTAGCAAACAATCCCAAAATCTCTGGATGGGGATCTATAGCAGTCCCTATCTAGAACATGTCACTTTTATGGCAGAAGAAAAAAAATGATAGTGTAACCAAGCGATGGGAGCTCATAAAAAAACTTCAGCTTAAGTGCGGTTTACAATACTCTGCTCACATTCCACCGGCCAAAGCAAATGACTTAGACAAGTTCAATGTCAAAGGTGTGAGAAGAATACTTCTCACATAAGAGTGGACTCAACAGAGAGAAGCAATGAATATTTTAAACAGTGAATGCACCTACACCATCTCATGAGTGTCCCAAGCAGCAGAGGCTCAAGAAGCTGCATAATCATACCTGGCGGGGGGAAGGGGAGGAAGGCGGGGGGCATAAGACAGTAAAATGACCAAGGCTGCAGGAAGACATTCCTGATGAGTAAGATGTAAAATCTTTAATGTAAAATCTTTAAGTTAAAGCAAGCTGATTCTTGTAAGCAAACATGGTATTAACTTTTATAAATGTAGCCTTCAGCCATGGTTACTCAGTATAACTGTAATTTTACCTGCGGAGTTGGTGCTGGGAATCTATCCTGAGTTGGGATGTCAATGGGGAATTCGACTGAAGTGGGAAACAGGATTCTTTGCCATCTCTGTCCCTAGTAGTCATATGTGCTAGCAGGTGCTCTCCCTCACTACAGGGGGTTGCCTAGCCAGAATCCCATTCTGTCCCCTCCCATTTGTAAATGTACCTGTTTACCTAAGCAGGGATCCTTAGCCCGGGACCCATTGATTCTTAGGCGGGTCATAGATGGATATGAATAGGACCATGAAATAATAGGGCATGCCTTAGAGCAGTGATGGCGAACCTATGACACGCATGTCAGAGGTGACACGCGAACTCATTTTTTTGGTTGATTTTTCTTTGTTAAATGGCATTTAAATATATAAAATAAATATCAAAAATATAAGTCTCCTGTTTCCCTGGTGTGATTCCATCCTGCGTGTCTGTGCTGCAGCACGGAAGCCATTTATCTCCGCCCGCCTTCTCTCTCACCTAAGTGCGTGCTACCACCCCATGGAAGATTCTATGGACATGGACATGAGCCCTCTGAGGCCCCAAAACTACCTTTTCGGTTGTGAACTAAAGGCCGACAAAGATGACCACTTTAAGGTGGATAATGATGAAAATGAGCACCAATTATCTTTATGAACGGTCAGTCTAGGGGCTGGAGCAAAGGATGAACTGCACATTGTTGAAGCAGAGGCAATGAATTATGAAGGCAGTCCAATTAAAGTAACACTGGCAACTTTGAAAATGTCTGTACAGGCAACGGTTTCCCTTGGTGGCTTTGAAATAACACCACTTGTGGTTTTACGGTTGAAGTGTGGTTCAGGGCCTGCGCATATTAGTGGACAGCACTTAGTAGCTGTGGAGGAAGATGCAGAGTCAGAAGATGATGAGGAGGAGGATGTGAAACTCCTAAGTATGTCTGGAAAGCAGTCAGGCCCTGGAGGTGGCAGCAAGGTCCCACAGAAAAAAGTAAAACTTGGTGCTGACGAAGATGATGAGGATGATGAGGAGGAGGATGATGATGAAGATGATGATGATGATTTTGATGAGGAGGAAGCAGAAGAAAAAGCTCCAGTAAAGAAATCCATACGAGATACTCCAGCCAAAAATGCACAAAAATCAAATCAGAATGGAAAAGACTCAAAACCATCAACACCAACATCAGAAGGTCAAGAATCCTTCAAAAAACAGGAAAAAACTCCTAAAACACCGAAAGGACCTAGTTCTATAGAAGACATTAAAGCAAAAATGCAAGCAACTATAGAAAAGGGTGGTTCTCTTCCCAAAGTGGAAGCCAAGTTCATTAATTATGTGAAGAATTGCTTCCGGATGACTGATGTGGAGGCTATTCAAGATCTCTGACAGTGGAGGAAGTCTCTTTAAGAAAATAGTTTAAACAGTTTGTTAAAATTTTCCGTCTTATTTCATTTCTGTAACAGTTGATATCTGGCTGTCCTTTTTATAATGCAGAGTGAGAACTTTCCCTACCGTGTCTGATAAATGTTGTCCAGGTTCCACTGCCAAGAATGTGTTGTCCAAAATGCCTGTTTAGTTTTTAAAGATGGAACTCCACCCTTTGCTTGGTTTTAAGTATGTATGGAATGTTATGATAGGACATAGTAGTAGTGGTGGTCAGACAAATGGGAATGGTGGGGAGACAAAAATATACATGTGAAATAAAACTCAGTATTTTAATAAAGTAAAATATATATATATATATATATACACACACACATACACACATACATACATGTCTTTGTTTTACTATGGTTGCAAATATCAAAAAATTTCTATATGTGACACGGCACCAGAGTTAAGTTAGGGTTTTTCAAAATGCTGACACGCCGAGCTCAAAAGGTTCGCCATCACTGCCTTAGAGCATACAGGGTTGGTTTTTTATTTTTTGTTGTTGTTGTTTTTTCATAAACAGAAAGACTATAATTTTTTTTTATTTTAATCCTCACCCAAGGATATTTTTCCATTGATTTTTAGAAAGAGTGGAAGAGAGGGGGAAAGACAAGAGAGAAATATTGATGTGAGAGAAACCCATGGATTGGTTGCCTCTTGCATGAGCCCCGACCAGGGCCTGAGCCAGGGTGGGGCCTGCAACCGAGGTATGTGCCCTTGACCTGAATCGAACCCAGGACCCTTTGGTCTGAAGGCCGATGCTCTATCCACTGAGCCAAACCAGCTACGTACGGCAAGACTATAATTTTCATCAAATTCACAGTGACCTGGACCTGAGAAATTCTTTTGGACTTGAGAAATTCTGGACTTGAGAACCATTCTTTTGAGGCCTGATTCAAATGCTATTTCGATGCCATGAAGCTGTCCATGATCTCCAATCCTCTGCCTCCACCACTATCCCCTTAGTCATCTCACCTATCTCAGAAAACTTCAACACTTACTATCTTTTTTTTAAAATAATTGAGGTATAATTAACAGTAGATTGAACAACTATTAATCGTATAGTTCAATGGATTTTTATACCTGTATACATCCATGGAACCAGCACCTAAAGCAGGATATCAAATATTTCCAGCTAACCTGCAGGCTCTATCATGCCCCCTTCCTATCAATGTCATTGATGGGATTGATGCCTTCCCATCTACGCCCCAAAGGTAACCATTGTTATGACTTCTATCATAATGGATTAGGTTTGTCCGTTTTTTAACATCTTATAAATGGAATCATACAGTACATACTTTTTACCCGGTTTTTTGTTATTCATTAATTCATTTTACCATGTGTAATGGAAACTGATTGTTTTTCATGACTGAGTAGTATTCCACTGTATAAATATTCCACTGTATAAATATTCCATAATTTTCTACTCTATTGCTGATTGACATTTGGATAGTTTCCAATTTGGGGCTATAAGTGTGCATATTAAAAGATGAATGATGAGACCAACCCCCCACCACCAGACCTCTTCTTCCACACAGAACCTAGGTGCAGACAACTTGACATGGAAGAATTTTCTCTGGGAAATATCACTACTAGGAAATAGGTGACTGCCCTCTGATTTGCCTAGGATAGTCTGAGTTTATGCCTAACACTCAGGCAATATAACAGTATTTACTCCCAACTATCTCCCATTTGGGATCACAAATTATATAGTTATCTTACCAAAGAGGAAAGTCTAAAGATAATGACACTGGAGATTCCCCAACGACTCGGCCAGAGCGTGCTACAGTGAGGTTTGGCTGCAACCCCTCCCCTCTACTTGCCCCTCAGCAATGCTCACAGCATATTGTCCCCACTCCTAATGACCAACCAACCAAGGATCACAAGATATATAAGAAAGTTCTCTAAAATGAGACTGAAATATACAAACAGAACATTGCTGCTGGGGGAAACATGAGACTGAAATATACAAACAGAACATTGCTGCTGGGGGAAACAACGACTGTAAGAAGTAAACTTCAGGGCTTCCAGATGGCAACGTAGGTAAATGAGGTACTCATAACCTCCCACAACCACATCAAAACTACAACTAAACTACAGAACAACTGTCATTCAGAAATGCCTGAAATCTAGCTGAACAGAAGTCTTATAGCTAAGGATACAAAGAAGAAGCCATTATCTCCATCAGTAGGAGGGGCAGAGACATGGACTGGCTGGTCCCACACCCACGTGTAGTGGTTAAAAATTGGGAGGGATATCTAAGCTGCAAAGGTCCCCCCTCAGGAGCAAGAAGTCCCAGCCCCACATTAGAACCCCCTAGTCCAGCGTTCCAGAACAGAGAAAAGAAGTCTCCATAACTTCTGGCTGTGGAAACTAACAGAGATTGTGAGATGGAGGGCTCTTGGAGTCCCAGGCGTTTCTCTTAAAGAGCCCACACACTTATTTGGACTCACTGGCTCTGAGCTCCAGGGCTTGGGCAGCAGCTCAAAAAGTACCAGGTACATGTGAGGAGGAACTGAATTGTCTGGCTTCAGGATGAGGGCTGGAGGGGTACCTTTCTCCAAGACAGAAGTGCTGGTAGAGGCCATTGTTCCTTTTCTGAGCCCTGTCCAGAATAGAGCCGGCAGGCAGGCACCATAGCTGAGTCTCCAACAACGGGTTAACACTGTTAGCCCTGCCGTGGTGATTCCTTGAGACACTTCCCCGCCCAATTTTCTGGATCCACCTAAGCCTTTTCCAGTGGCTTTTCCATAAAAATGGCCTCTCTCGCCCTGACTGGTTTGGCTCAGTGGATAGAGCGTCAGCCTGCGGACTCAAGGGTCCCAGGTTCGATTCTGGTCAAGGGCATGTACCTTGGTTGCGGGTACATCCCCAGTAGGGGGTGTGCAGAAGGCAACTGATTGATGTTTTTCTCATCGATGTTTCTAACTCTCTATCCCTCTCCCTTTCTCTCTGTAAAAAATCAATAAAATATATTTTTAAAAAATGGCCTCTCGGCTCATGCTTTGGACTTTCCTAGAATCTCTAAAATGAGCAGCATCTGGCCTCTGCCTACTCTGTACCTCTTGCTAAGTGGCCCCAGGCTTGGCCCCTTCGTTCACATCTTTTCCTCTCCCAAACCCAGGACAAGTAGCAACCATCTGCAGATAACTCTGTAGCTCATGCTGGGTGGCCCTGGGCATGGCACAGGCAGTATCTCCAGGGAGGTCTCAGAGCCAGTGCATCTAGTGGACAGTTTCTGACCACACTGGGTTGCAGGCTTGGTCCCTAGTGGGGGGTGTGCAGGAGGCAGCTGATCAATGATTCTCTCTCATCATTGATGTTTCTATCCCTCTCTTCCCTCTCCCTTCCTTTCTGAGATCAATAAAAAATATTTAAAAATAAAAGAAATATTCAAGGTGATAAAAAGCAAGGACCTAAAACCAAAATTACTCTACCCAGAAAAGTTATCATTTAGAGTCAAGGAACAGATAAAGAGCTTCCCAGACAAGAAAAAAAACGAAAGGAGTTTATCACCACCAAACCTATATTTTTAAAAATGTTAAAGGGTCTTTTTTAAGAAGAAGGGGAAAAAAGATAAAAAATATGAATAATAAAATGTCAATAAATATATATCTATTAACAATTATTTTAAATGCAAATGGATTAAATGCTACAATCAAAAGACATATGGTGATGGAATGGATAACAAAACAAGACCCTTACATTTGCTGCCTACAAGAGACCCACTTCATATTGAAAGTGTCACAAAGACTGAAAGTAAAGGTATGGAAAAAAGATATTTCATGAAAATGGAAATGGGAAAAGAAACCTGAAGTAGCAATACTTACACCAGACGAAATAGACTTTAAAACAAAGGCTATAACAAGAGATAAATAAGGACCTAGCAATTCCACTTCTGGTATTTATCCAAAGAAACCAAAACAAAAAAAATCGAAAAGACATATACATCCATATGTTTATTGCAGCATTATTTATAATAGCCAAGATATGGAAGCAACCTAAGCATCCATCCTATATAGTAACAACCAATCAAAGCGTAATATGCTGATGATATGCTAAGGCTGCTCAACCGCTTGCTATGACGTGCACTGACCACCAGGGGGGCAGACAGTCAACTGGTTGACCAGTCGCTGACATGCACTGACCACCAGGGGGCAGACAGTCAACCAGTTGACCAGTGGCTATGATGTACACTGACCACCAGGGGGCAGATGCTCCAACCGGTAGGTTAGCTTGCTGCTGGGGTCCCGCTGATCAGGACTGAGCGAGATGAGCCAGACACACCCTGGAGCCCTCCCGCAGCCCCACCTTGGCCCGATCGTGCACCAGTGGGGTCCCTCAGCCTGGCCTGCACCCTCTTGCAATCCAGGACCCCTTGGGGGATGTCGGAGAGCAGGTATCAGCCTGATACAGCAGGCCACTCCCCTTGGGAGGGCGCCAGACGCAGGCCTCATGGCTGGTGAGCAGCAGCACAAGCCTCTCCAGATCGGGACTGATTGAGCACGAGCCCGCAGCAGGCACAGTGGGGCTGGGATGAGCAGGAGCGGCATGTAGGAGCTGTAGGCCGCACTGGACTGCGGGTTTTGGGCCGATCCTTGCAGGCCACCCAGAGGAACCCGTCCATGCACGAATTCGTGCACCAAGCCTCAAATCAATAAATGGATAAAGAAGAAGTGATGCATTTATACAATGGAATATGATTTAGCCATAAAAATAGAATGAAATCTTGCCATCTGCAAAAACATAGATGGACCTAGAGGGTATTATGCTAAGTGAAATAAGTCAGACAAAGACAAATGCCATATGATTTCACTTATATGTGGAATCTAAAAAACAAAATAAACAAGCAGAACAGAAACAGACCCATAGATACAGAGAACATTTTTTTTTTAAGGATTTCTTTTTTTTTTTAAATATATTTTATTGATTTTTTACAGAGAGGAAGGGAGAGAGATAGAGAGTTAGAAACATCGATGAGAGAGAAACATTGATCAGCTGCCTCCTGTACATCTCCTACTGGGGATGTGCCCGCAACCCATGTACATACCCTTGACCGGAATCGAACCTGGGACCTTTCAGTCCGCAGGCCGGTGCTCTATCCACTGAGCCAAACCGGTTTTGGCCAGAGAACATTTTAATGGTTGTCAGAGGAACGAGGAATTGTGAGAACGGGTGAAAAAAAAGTGAAAGGATTTAGAAGTACAAATTGGTAGTTACAGAATACTCACGGGAATGTAAAATACAGCATAGGGAATACAGTCAGTAATATTGTAATAACTATGTATGGTGTCAGATGGATACTAGATTTATCGAGGTGGTCACCTAATAAGTTATATAATGTCCAATCACGGGGTTTTACACCTAAAACTAATATAATATTGTATACCAACTGTGATTTTAAAATAAAAAAATGTAAAAAGTAAACTTCAAAACAAACTATAATAACATCTTCAAAAATAATAAGTTATATGGCATCCATAAAACAAGATCAGGATGCTATTACAAAAATGATCATTCAGAAAACATAAAATAACTCTTGGAAATTAAAAGCATGATGGCCAAATGTAGAAACTAAGAGGGTGATTAGAAGATAAGGTGGAGGAAATAGCCCACAGAGATTAAAAATAGGATTAAAGTAATTATAAATTTGAAGACCATTCCATTAGATCCAATATCCAAATAATAAACTTCCAGAAAAAGAAAATAGAGGTTAAGAAACCCTTCAGCCCTGACCGGTTTGGCTCAGAGGATAGAGCGTCAGCCTGCGGACTCAAGGGTCGTGGGTTTGATTCCAGTCAAGGGCATGTACCTTGGTTGTGGGCATATCCCCAGTGGGGAGTGTGCAGGAGGCAGCTGATCAATGTTTCTCTCTCATCGATGTTTCTAACTCCCTATCCCTCTCCCTTCCTCTCTGTAAAAAATCAATAAAATATATTTTTTTAAAAAAAAAGAAAGAAACCCTTCAAAACAAATAATTCAAGAAAATATCCGAGAACTAAAAGACAGGAGATTCCACATTGAAAGGTAATCTGAGTGCCCAGCACAATGGATGAAAATAAACCTGACCATGCAATTTCAGACCACCAGGGATGATAAGATTCTACAAGATTTTAAAAAGTAGCAAGTTGGAAGAGCTTAATGGAGGGGGTGCGGGGGAGGACCTATGTAATACTTTCAACAATAAAGGTTTTAAATAAATTTTAAATAGTACTTTCAGAGAGAAAAAAATATTTTAAAGAGTAAAAATTAATTTTATATCAAGGCTTAAGGGTAAGAATTATATCAAATTTCTCAACAGCACCACTGGAAGCTAGAAACCAATGAGCTATGCCTATAAAATTATGAAAGAATTTTATTTCTAATTTATAATTCTATATCCTGTGTATTAGTCAATGTTCTCCAGAGAAACAGGACAGACAGAGACAAAGAGAATGAAATTTATTTTAAGAACTTGGCTCACACAATTGTGTGGGAAGGCAAGTCTGAAATTTATAGAGCAGGTTGGCAGGCTGGAAACTCAGTCTTGAGACAGAATTTATTTTCCTGGAATCTTTAGTGTTTGTTCTTAAGTCCTTCACTTGATTGGATGAGGCCTACCACATTATCAAGGGCAATCTCCTTTACTAAAGTCAACTGATTAAGCATGGCTACCAAATATTTTCACAGCAGTACCTAAATTAATGTTTGATTAAAAACTAGATACTTGGATTAAAAATGGTGGCAGAGTAAGTGGATGCTGCACGGAAATGCTCCCAGGAACAAACTGGTATTACAACTAAAATCCTGAATAATCAACGGAAAACTCGCAGGAGAGAACCCTGACACCCAAGGATCGGAAGTGGAGACTGTACAGAGACTGATAGGAGAGGCAGAGGCACGAAAGGGCTGGCTGGGCGCCCACAGACAGTAACTGAAGTCCTGGAGAGATATCTCAGCTGTGGGGGGTTGCCACTGAGAACTCTGGGATCTAATCCCCAAGCTGGGTGCCCCAGCAGAGAGCACCAAAACTGAGGAGGGTACCCACATAACATTTGGCTGTGAAAAGCAGCAGGGTGCTGTCTGCCAGAGAGTAACAGCTGAAAATTCAAGCACCCTCTTAAAGGGCCAATGCACAAAATTCCCTGTGGAGCCACCCACCTTGTGCTCCAGCAGAGGGAGGGTGAAGTGGACTGGAGCTGTGAGGGTAGAAGCCAGGACTGGGGACTCAGGGGATAGAGCTCAGAAGGCAGACACCCCAAGTTTCCTGTCCTCATGCAGCGGAGGACATCTTTTCCACATAGACATTTGCCTTGCGTGGAGGGGAGGGTGGGGAAGACAGTTGACATACCCTATTGGAAAACACCTTGCCCTAAGGCCACTTAAGAGATGAAAAGTAACAATTAGCCTCCAGGCAGTAGCAACTGCCCCACCCTGTTGAAAAAAACTCTTGGTACACCTGAGGATGATTGCCTGGGGGGCAATTCAAGTCAGAATCCTATCAGTCTGAAGGCAGAGGCGGTCTCTGGAGGCTTTGAGTCTTTGTCTGATCTAATTAGTCAGAAATGGCCTTTAATGCTGTCCTGCACTATAGATTGAGAGGTGTAGAGGAACTACCTAATACATAGTCACAAACCCAAACAGACAACCAAAATGAGGAGACAAAGAAACAACCCCCAAAGGAAAGAACTAGAGAATTCTCCATTAGAAGAGATAAATGAAAGCAGAGATAATAAATTTATCTGAAACAGTTCAGAGTAATGATGGTAAAGATGCTCAACAGCATGAAAAAAGATACAGTAACTATGAAAAAAGAACAGTCTTAGATAAATAATGACATAACACAAATAAAGAACACATTGGAAGGAATACACAGCAGATTAGGGAAAGCTGAGGATCAAATCAGTGAATTAGAAGACAGAGTTGAAAATTTCACTCAATCAGAAAGCCAAAAAGAAAAACAATTTAAAAACAGGAGGACAGCTTAAGGGAGCTGTGGGACAACATGAAACATAACAATATTAGAATAGCAGGTGTTCCAGGAGAGGCAGAAAGGGAAAAAGACATAGAGAGGGTGTTTGAAGAAATAATGGCAGAAAACTTCCCTAACTTGGTAAAGGAAAAAGTCACACAAGCTCATGAGGCACAGAGAACCCCAAATAGGAAGAACCCAAACAGGCCCACGCCAAGATACATCATAATTAAAATGCCAAAAATTAAAGACAAAGATAGAATCTTAAAGGCAGCAAGAGAAAATAAAACTGTTACCTACAAAGGAGCTCCCATAAGGCTGACACCTGATTTCTCATCAGAAACTCTACAGGCCAGAAGGGAATGGCATGAAGTACTCAAGGTAATGGAAAGCAAGGATCAGAGACCAAGATTACTATATCCAGCAAGGCTATCATTCAAAATAGATGGTCAAATAAAGAGCTTCCAGACAAAGAAAAAAAAAAAGGCTAAAGGAGTACATACCACCAAGCCAGCATTACAAGAAATGCTAAAGGGATTGCTGTAATGAGAAGAAACAGAGAGAGAAACCTAGCCATTCAGAAATATAATGGCAATAACTAAGTACCTATCAATAATAACTCTAAATGTAACTGGACTAAATGCTCCAATCAAAAGGCATAGGGTAGCTGAATGGATACAAAAACATGACCCAACTATATGCTGTCTACAAGAGACCCACCTCAAAACAAAAGACACACACAGGATGAGAGTGAGGGATGGAAAAAATGTTTCCATGCAAATAGAAAAGGGAAAAAAAAGCTGGAGTAGCAATACTCATATCCAACAAAATAGACTTTAAAATGAAGGTCATCACAAGAGATAACAAAGGTCACTAAATAATACTAAAGAGATCGATCCAACAAGAGGATATAATCCTGGTAAACATATATGCACCCAACATAGGAGCATCTAAATATATAAAAATATTTCTATAGGACTTTAACGGAGAGATTGACAATACAGTCATAGTAGGGGATTTAAGACCCCTCTGACTTCACTGGATGGATCTTCCAAACAAAAACTTAACAAGGAAACAGAGACTCTAAAGGACACACTGGATCAGATGGATTTAATTGACATTTATAAAACATTTCACCCCAATGCAGCAGAATATACATTCTTTTCAAGTGCACATGGATCATTCACAAAGATAGACCACGTGTTAGGACACAAAACAAGTCTCTACAAGTTCAAGTGTTATGCCCAGATTTCAAGATCCCCAAAAGACCACCAGGGAGCCAGCCGAGTCCGATGCAAAAGCAAAAGAGTCTTTATTCGAGCTAGCTCGAGCTCCCTGTCCACCACACTTGCCGATGCAGCGGCAGGAGGCAGAGAGAGAGAGCGAGCTCTATAGGGGGGTTGGAGTAAGGGGAGGAGAGAGGACTGTGGGCCCTGCCGATTGACCAGGTGCAAGTCGGTGTCTTGTTACACAGGATGTGGTCGTATCTATGGCACGCACTTCCCTTGATTATCATTGGTTAGTTTAAAGAAATCCTAGGTGTGGCTAGCAGAGGCTTGGGCTTCTGGGAAGAAGCTCCTTGCTGAGCACATGGCTAATGGCTGCTGCCCAAAATGGAGGATCCAGGGCAAGATGGAGAGCGTAGCCCTCGCCCTTTCACAAGAAGATTGAAATCATATCAAGCATCTTCTCAGATCACAGTGGAATGAAATTAGAAATCAACTACAGTAAAAACACCCAAAAACATTCAAACACATGGAGGCTAAATAGCATGTTATTAAACAATGAATGGGTTACCAATGAGATCAAGAAAGAAATCAAAAACTTCCTGGAAACAAATGAAAATGAACACACAACAACCCAAAATCTCTGGGACACAGCAAAAGTAGTCCTGAGAGGGAAGTTCATAGCACTACAGGCATACCTCAAAAAACATGAAAAATCAAAAATAAACTATTTAACCCTACAACTTAAAGAACTAGAAAGAGAACAACAAGAAAAGCCCAGAGTAACTAGAAGGAAGGGAATAATAAAGATTAGAGCAGAAATAAATAACATAGAGACTAAAAAAACAATACAAAAAAATCAATGAAACCAAAAGCTGGTTCTTTGAAATTATAAACAAAATTGATAAACCATTAGCCAGACTCATCAAAAAACAAAAAGAGAGGATCCAAATAAATAAAATGAGAATCAAAAGTGGAGGAGTAACCACTGACACCACAGTAATACAAAGGATTGTAAGAAAATACTATGAACAACTATATGCCAACAAGCTGGACAATGTGGATGAAATAGACAAATTCCTAGAAAAATACAATCTCCCAAAACTGAATCAGGAAGAATCAAAAAACCTGAATAGGCCAATAACAACTGATGAAATAGAAGCAGTAATCAAAAAACTCCCCCCAAACAAAAGCCCAGGTCCAGACGGCTTCACAGGGGAGTTTTACCAAACATTCAGAGAACTAACACCTATACTCCTCAAACTATTTCAGAAAATACAAGAGGAAGGAACACTTCCAAACTCTTTTCATGAGGCCAGCATTATCCTAATTCCAAAACCAGATAAAGATACTACAAAGAAAGAATTACAGGCCAATATCCCTTATGAACATAGGTGCTAAAATCCTCAACAAAATATTAACAAATCGCATCCAGCAATGTATTGAAAAAATCATACACCATGATCAAATGGGATTTTTTCCAGGGATGCAACGCTGGTACAATATTCGCAAATCAATAAACATGATACATCACATAAACAAACTGAAAGACAAAAATCACATAATCATATCAATAAATGCAGGAAAAGCATTTGACAAAATCCAACACCCATTTTTGATAAAAACTCTCACCAAAGTGGAAATAGAGGGAATAATCTCAATATGATAAAGGCCATATATGACAAACCTACAGCCAACATCATACTCGATGAGCAAAAACTAAAACCATTTCCCATAAGAACAGGAACAAGACAGGGATGCCCACTTTCACCACTCCTGTTTGACATAGTACTGGAAGTGCTAGCCATAGCGATCAGACAAGAAGAAGAAATAAAAGGCATCCAAATTGGGAAAGAAGAAGTAAAATTGTCATTATTCTCAGATGACATGATATTGTGCATAGAAAACCCCAAAGACTCCATCAAAAAACTCCTAGACTTAAAAAATGAATTTGGCAATGTAGCAGGATACAAAATTAACACACAGAAATCTATGGCTTTTTTATACACCAATAATGAACTCGCAGAAAGAGAAACTAAAAAACAATCCCTTTTACCATTGCAACAAAAAAATTAAGATACCTAGGAATAAACTAAGGAGGTAAAAGTTGTGTACTCAGAAAACTACAGGATGTTGAAAAAAAATACAGGAAGACATAAACAAGTGGAAGAACATACTGTGTTCATGGATTAGTAGAATCAGCATCATTAAAATGTCCATACTACCCAAAGCAATCTATAGATTCAATGCAATCCTTATTAAGATACCAATGGAATATTTCACAGGCCTAGAACAAACTCTCCAAAAATTCATCTGGAATAAAAAAAGACCCCGAATAGCCGCAGCAATCCTGAGAAAGAAGAACAAAGTTGGAGGGATCACAATACCAGATATCAAGCTATATTACAAAGCCACTGTTCTCAAAACTGCCTGGTACTGACACAAGAACAGACATATAGACCAATGGAACAGAACAGAGAACCCAGAAGTCGACCCAACCCATTATGCTCAAGTAATATTTGACAAAGGAGGCAAGAGCATACAATGGAGTCAAGATAGTCTCTTCAATAAATGGTATTGGAAAAATTGGACAGATACATACAAAAAAAAAATGAAACTAGACCACTAACTTACACCATACACAAAAATAAACTCAAAATGGATAAAGCACTTAAACGTACGACGGGAAACCATAAAAATCTTACAAGAATTCATAGGCAGCAAAATATCAGACATATGTCGTAGCAATATGTTTACTAATACAGCTCCTAAAACAATGGAAACTAAGGAGAAAATGAACAAATGGGACTACATCAAAATAAAACGCTTCTGCACAGCAAAAGAAACCATCAACAAAACAACAAGAAAGCCCACTGCATGGAAGAACATATTTGCCAATGTTATCACCGATAAGGGTTTAATCTCCAACATTTATAGGGAACTCATATAACTTAACAAAAGGAAGATAAACAATCCAATCAAAAAATGGGCAAAGGACCTCAATAGACACTTTTCAAAAGAGGGCATACAGAAGGCCAAGAGACATATAAAAACATGCTCAAAGTCACTAATCATCTGAGAGATGCAAATCAAAACGACAATGAGGTACCATCTCACATCTGTCAGAATAGCTGTCATCAACAAATCAACAAATGACAAGTGCTGGCAAGGATGCAGACAAAAAGGAACCCTCTTGCACTGCTGGTGGGAATGCAGACTGGTGCAGCCACTGTGGAAAACTCCAACATGCAGCCACTGTATGGAGTTTCCTCAAAAAATTAAAAATGGAGCTCTGATTTGACCCAGTAATCCCACTTCTAGGACTATATCCCAAGAAACCAGAAACACCAATCAGAAAGGATATATGCAACCCTATGTTCAGAGCAGCACAATTTTATTATAGTTAAGATTTGGAAACAGTCTAAATGCCCATCAGCAGATGAGTGGATTAAAAAACTGTGGTACATCTATACAATGGAATACTACGCTGCTATAAAAAAGAAGGAACTCTTACCATTTGCAACAGCATGGATGGACCTGAAGAGCATTATGCTAAGCGAAATAAGCCAGTTGGAGCAAGATAAATATCACATAATCTCACTCATATATGGGATAAAATGAACAACATAAACTGAAGAACAAAAATAGATCCAGAGACTAAGAAACACTGAACCGACCATCCAAACTCAGAGAGAAGGTGGGGGGGGGCGGGGAATTAAGAGCTCAACCAAAGAACTTGCATGCATGCATATTAGCATAACCAATGGACACAGACACTGAGGCGGTGGGGGCTTGTCCTGGGAGGTAGGAGTGGTGGGAGGGGGGTCAATCAGGGAAAAAGAAAGACATATGTAATACTTTAAACAATAAAAAAGAGATATTATGCTAAAAAAGGTTTCTTGAGGATAAATAAAAAAACAAACCAAGAAAAAACTAGATACTCTACCCTAGCCAAGTTTATATGAACATTAACAATCACACCCAGGAGAGTTAATTGAATGTGAGGGTAGAAGAAAGTTACCTATACAGAAATCATTTTTCATCTTCCCTTTCTTTGGAAGCTCCAAAAAGATGTGTTTTACCAAAATGAGAGAGTAAGCCAAGAAAGACAAAGGCATGGAAGAGAATGCCATAGGATCCAGAACACAAGAAATTCAACCCAAGAGGGTGGGTGAAGGGGGTCCCCAGGATGAAGGTAAAGGGAGATCTCAAGACAGCGACTATGGAAGAGTTCTAGAAATCATGCAGGCCAGGTTGCAGCAGAACGGCTCTGGGTACAACTTCTCCAAGAAGATGAAGATAACCAAGAGATTTATACAATGAGGGAAGAAAATTTTAACTCTAGGTATTCTGGATTTTATTATGGAGCAGGAAAAAATTATATTAGCAGAAAAACTAAAATCTAAATAAAGTCTGGAATTTAGTTATTTACCACAGTTATATAAGATGTTAACATTAAGAGAAACTAAGGAAGAGGTGTACAGGGACTCTGTTCTATCTTTGAAAAATTTTCTGTAAATGTAAAATTATTTCCCCAAAAAGCTCATTAAAACTGAAAAAGAAATGGGCAAAATATTTAAGCAGACACTTCAAAGAAAATATACAGATCTCAAAGAAGCACAAGAAAAGATGCTCAACATCATTAGTCATAAGGGAAATGCAAAGTAAAACGATAATGGTATACCACTATACATATATTAAAATAGCTAAATTTAAAAAAATATTTCTATTAATTTTGAGAGAGAAAGATAAAGAGAAACTTCAATGTGGTGTCAGAGCAGAACATCAATTGGTTGCCTCCTGCACAGCCCCTACGGGGATTGAATCTGCGACCACCCAACCAACCGAGCCACACCAGCCAGTGCGCTAAATTTTTTTGAATTGGCAATACAGCCCTGGCCGATTTGGCTCAGTGGATAGAGCATGGGTCTGCAGACTCAAGGGTCCCGGGTTTGGTTCCAGTCAAGGGCACATGCCCAACTTGCGGGCTTGGTCCTCAGTAGGAAGCGTGCAGGAGGCAGCCAATCAATAATTCTCTCTCATCATAGACGTTTCTCTTTCTCTCCCTTACTCTCTGAAATCAATAAAAATATATTTTTTAAAAAAAACCTTAAAAAAATGAAATTGACAATACAAAGTACTTGTGAGGATGTAAAACAACTCTAACTCTCATACTTCCCCAGCAAGGTGAGATGGCTTAGCCACTCTGGAATAATTCGTCACTTCTTTGTAAAGTTAAACTCATCCTTACCGTATGACCAAGCAATTCCACTCCTGATATTTATTCTACAGATTTGAAATGTACGTTTGCATAAAAACTTGTACAAGGATGCTTACAGCAGCTTTATTAACTATCAACAAAAACTGAAAACAACCCAAATGTCTCACAGTGGGTGAATGGGTAAAAAAACTGTGGTCCATTCATACAATAAAATGATGTACAGCAATAAAAAGGAAAGAACTACAGATACACTCAATAATATGGGTGAATCTAAAAGGCATTGTGGTGAGTTTAAGAAACCAGACTCGACAAGTCCCTTACTGAATGAATTAATTTATATGATATTCTTGAAAAGGCAAAATGACGGGGTTAGAGAACAGGGCAGTGATTGCCAAGGGTTAGGGTTGGGGAAGGTTTGACTACAAAGGGGCAGCATGAGGGAATTTGGGGGTGATGGAACTATTCTGTACCCTGATTGTGGTGGTAGTTTACAAAACTACATAGGTGTTAAAACTCATAGAACTGTTCACCAAAAGAATAAAATTCAGTTTTACTCTATTTAAGTATTTTTTAAAAATTTAACTGGTTATTTTTAAAACATTCAGCTTAAAATAGACTATTATAACTCTAAAACATTTATGTAAACCCCATGATAACCACAAAGAAAAACCCATAGTAGATAGGCAAAAGAGAAAGAGAAAGGAATCTAAGCGAACCACTGCAGAAAATCGTCAAATCACAAAGAGAACAAGAGAAGGAACAAATGCAAACAGCCAGAAAACAATAAGTTGCATTAAGTCCACTAATTGTCAGAAAAATGCACATTCAAATCACAATGAGATTATCACCTCACACCTGTCAGAATGACTATCATCAATAAATCCACATAGAGATTTATGAGGATGATCACTTAGTAATCACTGGGGTATACACCTGAAACTTATATAATATTGTATGTCAACTGTAATTAAAAAATAAAAAGTAATTTTTTAAAAAGACAATATAATAAAAAGGAAAAAATAGATAAATAAGTCCACAAATGACAAGTGTTGGCGAGGATGTGGAGAAAGGGGAACCCTTGTGCACTGTTGGTGGGAATGCAGATTGGTGCAGCCACTGTGGAAAACAACAGTGTGGAGTTTCCTCAAAAAATTTAAAATGGAACTGCCTTTTGACCTAGCAATTCCACTTCTGCGGATTTATCCAAAGAAACCCAAAACACTAATTCAAAAGAATATATGTACCCCTATGCTCATTGCAGCAGTATTTACAATAGCCAGGATCTGTAAGCAACCCAAGTGCCCATCAATAGATAAGTGATTTTTAAAAAAAGAAAAGTGATGGTACATATATACAATAGTATAATTGACCATAAAAAGAATGAAATCTTATCATTTATGATAGCATGGATGTACCTAAAGGGTATTATGCTAAATGAAAGAATAATACCATATGATTTCACTTATACGTGGAATCTAAAAAACAAAATAAGCAAACAAAATTGAAACAAACTCATAGACACAGAGAGCCAACTGGTGGTTACCAGAGGGAGAGTGGTTGAAAGATGTGAAAGGATTAAGAAGTACAAATTGGTAATTATACAATAGTCACAGGGATGTAAAGTACAGCATGGGGAATATAGTCAATAATATTGCAATAACTATGTATGGTGCCAGGTGGGTACTGGAAATATCGGGGTGGGGAACACTTTGAAAAATATATGTTTGTCTAACTACTATGCTGTACACCTGAAACCAACACAAAATAATATTGAAAGTAAACTGATTGAAAGATAAAATAAAATAATAATAAATGGGCAGAGGAACTGAATAAACATTTTTCCAAATAAGACATCCAAATGGCCAATATACATGAAAAGATGCTCAAAATCACTTATCATCAGAGAAATAAAAATCAAAGTCACAATGAGATATCACCCCATACCTGTCAGAAAGGCTATTTCCAAAAAGGCTAGATATAACAACTGTTGGTGAGGATGTGAGTAAAGGAAACCCTTGTGCGCTGTTAGTGAGATTGTAAACTGGTTCTGCCAATATGAAAAACACTATGGCGTTTTCTTTCAAAATTAAAAATAGAACTACCATATAATCCAGCAATTCCACTTCTAGGTATTTATCTAAAGGAAACAAAATCACTATTGCAAAATATATCTGCACCTCCATGGTCACTGCAGCATTATTTTCAATAACAAAGACATAGAAACAACCTAAGTGTCTACTGACGGATGAATGGATAGTTTTAATTGATAACACATATACACACACAGGAACTTATTCATCCATAAAGAAGAATGAAATCATGCCATTTGCAACAACATGGATGAACCTTGAGGGCATTATACTAAGTGAAATAAGCCAGACAGAGAAAGACAAATACTATAAGTTCTTAATTATATGTGGTATCTAAAAAAATTGAACTCATAGATTCAGAGAACAGATAGGTGCTTGCCAGAGATAGGGTTTCAGGTGAAGGGTGGAGAGGAGAGAGGGTGATAAGTGAATGGGTGATGGTCTAAAACAGCGGTTGCCAACCGGTGGTCCACAGACCACTGATGATCCGTGAGGTCCGAAAGGTTGGCAACCACTGGTTTAAGGAAACCTTTGGTGCAGTGGTCACTAACCGGTGGTCCGTGAGGTCTGAAAGTTGGCAATCGCTGATCTAAAGGTACAAATTTCCAGTTATAAGATAAATAGGCCCTAGGGCTGTAAAGTACAGCATGGTCATTAGCTAACGACACTGTATGGTATATTTGAACATAGCTAAGAAAGTAAATCTTAAAAGTTCTTATCACAAGAAAAAAATTGTATCTATATGAGGTGACAGATGGTACCAAAACTTTCAGTCATCATCAATTCACAACATATATATACATATATATCAAATAATTATATTGTATACCTAATTATATCTCATTTTAAAAAACATACTTTCTTTCTCTGTTTACTTTGGGTTTAATGTGCTCTACTTTTCAGTTCTTAATGTGGAAATTGAGGTCATTGATTTGAAAATGTTCTTCTTTTCAAATCAGGCATTTAGTGCCATAAACTTCCTCCTGTGTATTGTTTCAGTGGCACAAACTTGACATGCGCTTTCATTTTCATTCAGTTCAAAATATGTTCTAGGTTCCCTTTTCAATTTGTGTTTGATCTATGGGTTATTTAAAAGTATATTATTTAGTTTCCAAATATTTGGGGATTTTTCAAGAATTTTCCTGTTATTGCTTTCCAGTTTAATTCCACTGTGATCAGAGAATATGTTTTGTATGACTTAAATCCTTTTAAATGTACGAGTACTGGTTTCATGGCCCAAAATATGGTCTATCTTGATTTTCAGCCTGTTTGTACTATCAATGATTTTTTAAAAAATACCATAGGGGTTTATGAAAAGTCAGAGTGTATAAGTGATGGGCCCTCCATCACTCCCTCAGCCCACAACACCCACCATGAGAGGACAGCCAGCATGCACTCCTGCTCACAGTGTGAATTCTGAACTGCCCTCCCCAGTTGTTCTATATAATCAATTGTGTCCCTCACAGCAAACACATAGCCACAGGCATCCATTTGTTCTCCATTTTCTCTTCATCTTGCCCTTTAAGTTTGATAGTCAGTTCTGCACACCCACGGTTCTGATGACCCACCCTGGCCACATCACATGTAGCTATTGCAAGTAAACACAGCAGCCTTTCCCCAGCCCCGCAGGCTGGAACCAAACAAAAGGGAGAGGAATTTCTGATTGGAAAGTTTCTACTGTGGTTGTGAATTCTTTATAGTCAATTCAGCAAATGTTGGTCAAGCGTCTACTGTGTACAAGGCATGATTCTGAACTTATGGTTTAATCTTGGGCCAGCGAGTGGGGATTGATGTATTCAGAGAGGGTCGGTTTGGAGGATAAGAGGAAGGAGAAAAGACTTGGTGTTGATGACAAAGGGAGCCCAACTTCCATAAAAAGGAAACAACCACATTCCCTGAAGAAGAACATAGCAGAGGTTGATGGCCTCTCTGTGTTTTGGGTCAAGGCAGTTCCCTGGCAGATGGGAATTCTAAGTCTTCTCCACAGAATAACCTTAGAGATCCCCTCTGCTTTCATCACAGTAAATCAGTGAAAATTCTGCCCATTTCTTACCTCAAGATTATTCAATAGAATTGATACACAAAAAGCAATTGCTTCTAAGTTCACCTCTTAGCAGGAGTCCCGAGTCTTGGAAGTAGGACTGTTTGTTTTAAGCAGCCATGCGCCAATACATAACAGCTCATAGAGCAGTGGTTCTCAACCTTCTGCCCCTTTAAATACAGTTCCTCATGTTGTGACCCAACCATAAAATTATTTTCGTTGCTACTTCATAACTGTAACGTTGCTACTGTTATGAATCGTAATGTAAATATCTGATAGGCAGGATGGTCTTAGGCAACCCCTGTGAAAGGGTTGTTTGCCCGCCAAAGGGGTCGCAACCCACAGGTTGAGAACCGCTGTCAAAGAGCCTTAGTCCCTAAGTTCAATTGGAGGAAGCACAGGGGTCTGAAGAGCACAGCATACTAGAAACATCTTAATGCTTTCTTTATAGGTCAGAACATCAAAGATTTAGCTGTCCCAGAACCAACACAGAATAATCACACTCTTTATTTCTCTCCATTTTCCATTTTGCTTTTCTTCACAGTCTGGGGAGAAGGGGAGTCCTTAACATGCCCAAGGGAATGGGGACCCCTTTACATTCAGATGACCCCTTTTACTGATTGGAAAAGATTACGTAACAGGACACAATGTGTCCACAAGGTCCTCCTGGAGCTTGACCTGGAGCCAAATGAGGAGGTGAGGGTGAGCCCTGCTTCCCGAGCACCCTTCAGAAGGCGATCAAGACCCCCCTGTTCCCCAGCAGTCACGCCAGCCGATTCTCCTTTCTACTCTGTGTAGCTGTTTCTCAATAGCTATTAGTGTAAGAAGGCTTAAAGGCCTACCTTGGAGGTATTGGGGGTTCAGTTCCAGACATCGCAATGAAGCAATCTGTAATCGTTGCTGGTGGAGGGTCTTGCCTTCAATTTGTAAAAAAAAAAGTAGTATCTGTGAAGCACAATAAAGCAAAGCTCAATAAAACAAGGTGTGCCTGTGTATCATTCAATTCTAACTTCCTCTCTATCTACAAAACAGTCTATGGCAGTGGTTCTCAACCTTCCTAATGCCGCGACCCTTTAATACAGTTCCTCATGTTCCCCAACCATAAAATTATTTTCACTGCTACTTCATAACTGTAATTTTGCTACTGTTATGAATCGTAATGGAAATATCTGATATGCAGGATGTATTTTCATCGTTACAAATTGAACATAATTAAAGCATAGTGATTAATCACAAAAACAATATGTAATTATATATGTGTTTTCCGATGGTCTTAGGCGACCCCCAAAGGGGTCGCGACCCACAGGTTGAGAACTGCTGGTCTATGGGAAAAAGAAACTTCCCAGAATTCAAACAAAAAAATTTGCCAATGTCTGTCTCCCTGCGGAATGCTGCCTGTTTTGGTCCAGAGAAAGATACTGGTTAGAGCTAGATTTTACAAGCCAGCTTCTAGTTTATCCCCTTCATATTAGCAGAATAGTGAAGAACATCTTTGAACATTAGGTTTCTATGTCAAATTCATAAATAGCAAGTATATCTATAAGATGTTGATTTTAAAAACTGGCATGGCCTCTGTTACATGAAAGAGAAAATAATTATATGATGGGAGTGAGGAAGTTTAGAAGATGGAGAAAGGGTTCATTAACAGTAATATAAAGAATCACATTTTTTATCAAAAATGTTGGCAATCATCCATCCCTTGATACTTCTAATTTTGCTATAACATTGGCAGGCATGAGTTAACACACAAAATAATTAGCATTGGAACGTTGTCAGGATACAATCAGGAAGCAGTCCTAGAAGTAGGAACCACTTGTTTACCTGGGAGAATTTCTTTGGATACATAAGAAGCTGGTAACAGTGGTCACCTCCAGGGGGATAGCACTAGGGGTTTAGGGAAATGTGAATTCTAGGAAGGGAAGTTTTTACTTTTCATTTTATAAACTTCTGAACTGCTTCATGTTGACCGTGAATTAATTTTCTTATTAAAAGAGCAATGAGGGCCCTGGCCACGTGGCTCAGTTGGTTGGAGCATTGTCCTTTGCACCACAAGGTTGTGGGTTCGATTCCCCATCAGGGCACATACCTAGATTGCAGGTTTGATCCCAGGCCCCAGTCAGGGCGCGTTTGGGAGGCAACCAATCAATGTCTCCTTCTCTCCTCCTCACCTCCTCCCCCCCGTCTTTTCCTCCCTCTCCTTCCACTCTCTGAAAATTCAATGGGAAAAATATTCTTGGGTGAGAATTAACCAAAAAATAAAATAAAATAGCAATGAGGTAGAACTGTGAATTTTAGAATGGTAAAGACCTGTAAATTAAGTGAAAGCAGAAAGTCATATTCATGTGAAAAGAAAATGAGTTATATTAATGTATATACCTGTACATATATTTTTACATATATAGTTACATATATACCTAAAAGCACACAACAAAAGACCTATAAATATACATCATAACTTGGTAGTGCTTACCTCTGGGGATGAGAGTAGGGAGGAATCAGGTAGTATTCAACGTTCTTCATTATTTGATTTTCCCCAAATGCATTCACTGATGTGCTACTTGTATAATATTTAAATCAATAAAAAAGGGACAATTTTTATGAAATCCTTCCCTCTATCTTGCAAGTGCTCCCGCTTCTCTGTAACAGCACTCTGAAAGACGGCTCCCATCCCATTATATCTGATTCTGGTGGGGTTTCCAATCACAGGACCCCCACCACCACCTGAGTCAAAGTCAGGGTGGACACGTGACCAAGGGAGGCCAATCAGTTTATCTCCTCTAGGAACCTGAATTGAAGCAGAAACACATGGGGACTGGAGGAATCTACAAATGAGTCATCCAAAGGTCAAATCTTAAACAGCCCGTGTTTCTGAGGCTGTTAACAAGATTCTGAGGCTTCTATGCTTCTGAGCCCTGTTTTTTTAAATTCTTCTTTGATTTTCCTTCTAGTAAATTCCATTTTTAAAACAAAGCAAACAAAGAGAGTAACAAATTTATGGAAAACAATAAAGAATTCAGGATGGATCACACTGAGTCCATGTTTCCTATAAGGCAGTGGTTCTCAACCTTCTGGCCCTTTAAATACAGCTCCTCATGTTGTGACCCAACCATAAAATTATTTTCGTTGCTACTTCATAACTGTAATGTTGCTACTGTTATGAATCATAATGTAAATATCTGATACGCAGGATGGTCTTAGGCGACCCCTGTGAAAGGGTCATTCGACCGCCAAAGGGGTCTCGACCCACAGGTTGAGAACCGCTGATTTAAGCACGTGAAAACAGCACGTGAGTTTTTTAGTGACCCCTTCTCCCATCACCGTACAACCCACATTCCATGACAAGGAGATGGGGTTCTCCAGAGAAACAGGAGAGAACGTGAGGTTTCCCTTCGGAGTTCCCATCCAGGACACTTGGTATCTGTGATACAGCACACGTGCCGGTTAACACTGGAAAAGGCCTCCGGCACAGCAAAGCTCTCGCCACATTTTCTGCCAAAACACGGCCTATTAAATCAGAGGTCACAAACTGATGCTCACCAAGCCCAGGCGTTCTCAATCTTAACTGCACGTTGGAATCACCTGACAATTAAAAAACATGCTGATGACTCCTCCTGCCACCCGAGATTCTGATTTAATTGGCCAGCGGTGTGACTTGGACTTTTAAAAGCTCCCCAGGTGATCCTACTGTGCAGCTATGGTTTAGATTTTTTTTTTAAATTTTTAAAAACAGTGGTTCTCAACCTTTTGGCCCTTTAAATACAGTTCCTCATGTTGTGAACCAACCATAAAATTATTTTCATTGCTACTTCATAACTGTAATGTTGCTACTGTTATGAATTGTAATGTAAATATCTGATATGCAGGATGGTCTTAGGCGACCCCTGTGAAAGGGTCGTTCGACCGCCAAAGGGGTCGCGACCCACAGGTTGAGAACCGCTGGTTTAGAACCTCTGAATGAGGCATACATATATTTTGTGTGGCCTGCATGACAGTAGCCTGTACAGGATATTTAAAATTTGAAACTATTTTCTAATAATTAAAAATCAGTCAATTTCATCTATCCCCCCCTCCCCCAAATCATGCAGATTTCAGGCTTCTGTTGGAATACCTGTGAACTGTAGGCCTGCATTCTCACTATTCAACTGTGCTGGGTTGCCATCACACCGGATATCACATTTTCTCTGCATTCCACCATCTTCCCCCACCCTTCGCACTATCACCACAGCACAGGGCCAGTGACAGTTGCGACTTATCATCCTGCTTGCATTGTGGGTTTTCCACATCAGTGTGAAGAGCAGTGAAACACTCGTGCTTATCCCTGTGTCTCCAGCAGAGGCAGGAAAGCGAAAGGCAGACCAAGAGGGCATGTGGCCAGAGGGCCTGCCACTCACTTCCGGGACCTGCCTGGCCCCTGCAGCATTTAGATGTGTGCCCTTGCTTTAAATCTAACTATGTTTTCCAACAGGAGCACCAAAATGCCTCAGAGCCTTCAGAGCAAAACTGCTGAGAAGTGAGAGCCCCACCTCTAATTATCTTAATAATTAGATGGCTCTCTAATATAAGAGAAAGCTGTATTAAAAACAGTGAGCATCAAATGGGCACGCAATGGCACCAGAGAGGGAGTTCCAGAATTAAGGAAATGCAGGAAGGTTGAAAACTTTGTACTCAGTATAAGGGACAGAGGGAGCTGAGCTGAACCTGACCTGTGAGGTAAAGGAATGCCTAACCTGGAGAGTAAAAGAAAAGGAAGACTGCAATCTTAGGGGTGGAGTGCAGCCTTGCTCCCCAGGGAGCTGGTGACCAATTCAGCCAAGCTTGAGTCCATTTGGGAAGCCCCTTTGTAAGCTTGCCCAGGATTGGTACCTTCCTCACCTAGCCTCTGGGTCTGTGTATACAGTCCCCTCTACCTTGCTATCCTCTTCCTCCCTCCCCTTCCCTGACCTCCTCATGCTCCCAGTCAACCCCTCCTGTCTCAGGTCTCAGGGACTCATGCCCTCACCACCCCCAACTAGGAACTGGGCTACTCCTATGTGCTCCTTTCGCACCCTGTAATTACCCCATCAGAGCACTTATGTGGCTTTTGTAAATGCTTTTATAGTATCTCTTGCCTCACAAAAATCAACTCAAAATGAATTAAGGACATATACAAGACCTGAAATTAAAACTACTAGAAGGAAACACAGGAGAAAAGCTTCATGACATTGGTCCTGGCAATGATTTCTTGATTGTGACACTAAAAAGCACAACAACAAAAGCAAAAATAGACAAATGGAGCTACATCAAACTAAAAAGCTTCTGCACAGCAAAGGAAACAATCAATGGAGTGAAAAGACAACCTATGGAATGGGAGAAAATACTTGCAAATCATATGTCTGCTAAGGGGCTATTATACCAAATGTTAATATCTAAGAAACTCCTACAACTCAATATCAAAAACAACAACAACAAATAACCCAATTTAAAAATAGGCAAAAGATTTGAATAGACATTTCTCCAAAAAAGACATACAGACAGCCAATAGATATGTGAAAAGATACTCAACTAATCATCAGGGAAATGCAAATCAAAACCACTATGAAATAGCACCTCAAACCTGTTAGGATGGCTGTTATCAAAATGTCAAAAGATAACAAATGTTGATGAGGATATAGAGAAAAGGGAACCCTTGTGCACTACTGATGAAATGCAAAATGATACAGCCTCTATGAAAAACAGTACAGAGCTTCCTTAAAAAATTAAAAGAATTTCCACATGATCCAGCAACCCCACTTCTGGACATACACACACAAAAAATTGAAATCGTGATCTTGAAAAGATATCTGCACTTCCATGTTTATTGCAGCATTAGTCACAATAGCCAAGATATGGAAACAACCTAAACATCTGTTGGCAGATAAAGAAAATGTAGTATATAAACACAATAGAACACTATTCCGCCTTTTAAAAGAAGGAAATCCTGTTGAATGTGACAACATGGTGTACCTAAAGGGAATTATGCTAAGTTTATAAATCAGTCACAGAAGGACAAATGCAGCATGATTCCATTTATATGAGGCCTCTAACATAGTCAAACCCTTAGAAATAGAAAGTAGAATGGTGGCTGCCAGGAGCTGGGGGAAGGGGGAAATGGGGAGCTGCTGTTCAATGGGTACACGGTCTAGTTTCAGTTACAAAAGAGCCTCAGAAGGAAGCCCGACTCCTGAAACCTAATCTCAGATGTGACATGCCATCACTTCTGCCACATCTGTTCGTCACACAGACCAACCCTGGTACAACGTGGAAGGAGACTACACAGGGGTGTGACTACCAGGGGTGAGGCCATTTGGGACTGGCTACTACACTTTCTCTCCCTCTTCCTTGCTTTATTTTCCTCCATGCCACCTATGAACAACTAACATTACTTAACTTATTTTGTTGATCCTGTCTCCACACAATAGAATGTAAGAAGGATTTTTTTTTTGGCCTGTTTTGTTCCCTGTTGTATCATCAGCACCTAGATCGGTGCCTGGCACAGAGTAGGCCAGGGGTCCTCAAACTACGGCCTGTGGGCCACATGCAAATACAAATATTGTATTTGTTCCCGTTTTGTTTTTTTACTTCAAAATAAGATATGTGCAGTGTGCATAGGAATTTGTTCATAGTTTTTTTTTTAAACTATAGTCCGGCCCTCCAACGGTCTGAGGGACAGTGAACTGGCCCCCTGTTTAAAAAGTTTGAGGACCCCTGGAGTAGGGTTTCATTAAGTGTTAAATGGTGAACAACGACCCACCCAGCTGCAGTATTTCTATAAGAAACTCGCCAGAGTTCCCACTCAGATATCATAGCTCATAAGTACCGCCCCCACTTTTAAAAAAAATTCTGTACTTGATTCTCACAATCTATGAGGAAAACAGGACAGCATTTTTACGCCCCACTCTGTTCATGAAGAAACTGAAATCCAGGAAGATTAAGGGCCTTCCTATCCATGGTGAGCAAATGGTGCTGGTGGGTCTAGGTAGGTTCCCCTGCCCTTGCCCGGTGCACCTCTCTTCCAGGGCCTCCCTACTGCACCGTGCAGCCTGAAGCATCACTGACGGGTCACAATCCACACAGAAGAGGTCACTAACAGCTCACATAGCTTCCCTAATGGATAGCTCATGCTGGTTCACACAACTTTCACTGGGGCCAGCCCGGCCCTGCTGGGTGAAGGGGAGCTGAGAAGCCTGCAGCCAAGGCCCAGGGGAGTGCTCTGACGCGATTCTCCTCTGTCCGAAGGCAGGCTCCCTTCGCTCTGCCGGAGGTCCAGTCCAGGGCTCCAGTTCAGGCTGCCTCAGCTGGGTTCTCATGAGCAGGCATGGGAAGCAACGGTCCCCACGGACAGCAAGCAGAGGGCTGTGCCACCGTAGGCTGAACCGGCTCTGAACCAACCCCCCTCCTCAATAGAAAGCAAACTGCTGCTAATTTAGAAGCTTAAAAAACAACAATGAAACCCCTTCCCCAGTCCCAGACTCCCCACACACACACAGGCACCCCCTGATGGACAATGGAGTCCCAGGGAGGGATCTAGGTTGTCTTAACATGCTTTCCTAGGTAATCCCATTGTCTCCTTCTGGGAAGAGGTCCAGAGACCACATCAGCTCCTTCCCCCCCAAGCCCCTGCTGAGGCAGAAAGTACTTTAACAACACGCATATAACTTCAATTCAGTTGATCAAGCTCTCCTCTGAAAATCAGCAGAAGGATAGCAACAAAGATGCCAGTTACACTTTGGTAGGGAGGCCCCAACCCTACACCCTGGCACTTGTGATTCCCTAAGGCAGAGGAGAGAAGTCAGGTGGGCCCTGGGTCCTAGCAGAAAGCAGTGTAGGGGGTTGACAACTGCATCAGGTGAGGGAGAGAGAAGAAAGCTGGCACACTGTGATGGCCAACGGGAAAGGAAGGGTAACCCTACCTTCCTGTCTTCACCTAACTTTATAAAGACCACCCACCCCTCTGCCCTGTTGGCAGTGGGGAGGGGAGGTGCCCAGATCAGCTGCAGGGACCTGGCTTCTCAGTGATCGGAACCAGCCAGCAGTCCCCTGAAGCACAGACCCCGCTGTCTATGATCCTCCCAGGCCACAAGTGCACGGCCAGCCACGAGGCCAGTGTGTGACTACTTGAGTTTGCTATTATCCGTGTTTTGCACATATAGTTTCACTTAATCCTCAGGCCAACCCCTGAGGTAAAAGTGTATTTGCTTGGTTTTACAGATGAAAATACTGAAACTCAGGTTAAAATCCAGACCAAGGACACACAGCAAGGGGCAGAGCAGTGATTTGAACATTATTAACAACATTTAAATAAAACTTGGGAATAAGGCGAAAATATGACTTTTGGGTATTTAATTCAATTATACTACAAAAGTAGTTCTTAACTGGGGGCAATCCCCTAGCCCCAGCCCCAGCCCCAGCCCCAAAGGACATTTGGCAACATCAGGAAGCCTTTCTAAGTGTCAAAAACTGAATGGGGGAGCAGATCCTGCTGCCATCTAGTGGATAGAGGCCAGGGCTGCTGCTGAACATCAGCCCCCACAACAAAGAATCAAGATTGTCCAGGCCATGCCCTGGCTGGATGGCTCAGATGGTTGGATCACCATACTGTAGGCCAGAGGTTGCAGGTTTAATTCTCAGGACACATACCTAGGTTGTGGGTTTGATCCTGGTCGGGGCGCATATGACCCCATTTAACATTAATGACCTCTTTAAACCTCTATCTCCAAATACAGTCACATTCTGAAGTACTACTTGAGGTTAGGGTTTCATCATATGAATTTTGGGGGAGCACAATTCAGCCCATAACATCTCTGTAATTAATTCATCTTTGACACATGCTCAGCATATATTTGTATGAGAAGTATGTCAACTTTTTGAAAATTGTGCTTTGCAAATACATTTGTCTGAGTCCACAAAGTCTACCTGTTTTTACTATAGCAGGCTGTTTGCTTGAGGGCTACTGGCATATTAACACCAATTCAACAAGAAAAATTACTCTCTGAAGCAGTGGTTCTCAACCTTCTGGCCCTTTAAATACAGTTCATTTTGTGACCCAACCATAAAATTATTTTCGTTGCTACTTCATAACTGTAATGTTGCTACTGTTATGAATCATAATGTAAATATCTGATATGCAGGATGGTCTTAGGCGACCCCTGTGAAAGGGTCGTTCAACCGCCAAAGGGGTCACGTCAACGAGAAAAATTACTCTCTAAAGGGCTATGTCAGATACATGTTTTTTTTTCTCTTGTCCTCTCAACCAGTGAGAATCCTTTGCCTGAAGCTTTCTTAATCTGTCAGATCAAGGATCATACACAATTACACATGGCCCCAAGGGACCCTGTAGGGAACCTTTCTCAGCAAATAGATCCAAGCCTCCTTTTTTTCTGGCCCCTGAAAGTTTCAATAATCAGTACAGTATTTAAATAATGCCTGTTTCATGTTTGTTGTCAAAAACATTTTGTAATTATTGATCAATTAATTTCACTATCTTCTTAACTTATTCTCTATTAAGGTCAAGATCATGTTATCAAATTACATTCCAGAGCTGGGATTTATATTCTGGTCCTGCAATCAGTCTCCTGGGACACACTGCAATTTCTCATCCCTCATTATAGAAAAATTTGCCCTTAGCAAATGTCAGAGAACATCCCCAGCAATTTCTCGTATCAATCAATCCAAGCAAATATAATGGGCTTGCTTTTCCCCCAGAGCTGAAGTCACCTCCTGGCAGGAAGTTAAGTGATGGGCTCTGAGTCAGAGCACTGAGCTGAAGCCCAGAGCCATGCAAGAATGAGAATTTGGAGACTTAAGTTTTCATAATTTATGATGAACTGGGGATAATACTCATTTTTGGTATCCTGGCAAGTTTTACCATCTTCCTTCATCTGGTAATATGCCTCCGCTCCTCGCCCCCTCCTCACTCCCTCCAACCGACCAATCATGTTACCCCTTAGCAATAGTGATTGCTCCAAGGGGTGGGCATATGATCACAGAGCCAATTAGAGCTCTTCCCTGGGACTGATCTACTGAAACTAGGGGAAATTATCGTTTCTTAAGACTGCAGGGTAAGAGCACAGGACTAGAAATCAGGCCTGGGTTCTAGTCCCATTTTGATCACGGGCACATCATTTAAATTCTCTGAACCTACATTTCTTCATCTGAAATTAGGTGCAGATCAGAGAGAACTGTATTAGCAATTGCTTCGCCACCCCAGCCACCCCCTCACACAAGTATACAACACTTTCTTTTGGCCCCAAAAGAATGCATTTCTACAACAACTTTGGCTTTATTTTCCAACAAGAGGGACACTTTAAGGTTTGCTGTGGGAAATGAGAAGAAATGCTAGCCCAAAGTGGGGCTCCTTGGATGCTGCCACCACCTGTGCTGCTCTCTTCCCCACAACCCTCCCCAAGACCCTGTAGGAGAAGGCTCTTCTAGCTGTCATCTAACTCTTCAACCCTCAATGTGCTCTCAGATGGAAGAACTGCAGTGACACCATTGGACATTGTGCTGTATCAAATAAATGTGCACAGTTGGAGGATGTCTGCCATATAATTTTAGAAGCCTGCGGGAGCTAGATTAAATTAAGCTGATGACCAGACCAAGTCGTCAGGCTGGGCCATTCTCATTCCCTCATCTAATCAGAACTCAGCCAGATAATTCTAGTTCCTGCGTGACAGAGAATTCAGGAGAAAATATCTAGGCCACTAAGTTCCCGGAGAGCAAAACACAGATTTATGTTTATTTTCTTCACCACCACATCTCCAGCATTAGAACCGTGTGTAGGCTCCAATAAATACTTTACTGAATAAACTCTGACAGCCTGAGAGTGTCAGTGATTAGGCCAAGTTTGCCCAAACAGGGTCAGAGTTGAGCCTAGACCTCAGGGACAGAGGAAGAGAAGAGAATAAATAATAATTGTTGAGGTCTTACTATGTGCCAGATGTTATTACCATAAAAATTAGACAGTATTTTACTTAATTCTTTCTATTTTTTTTTTTCATAGACAGGTTTAATGATGCATTGTTCTTCGCACAGATGCCTGCAGAGTCTTTAACTAAAATCCAGGAATACGCAAGTAGGCAACATAGACCAATTAGCCAGATCTAAAATAAACTGGCTTCTTATAACTACCCTGTAAACATCACAGCTCTTCTTCCGTCCAAAACGAACATAATCTCACATGAAAACAGTTAATGTAGGGGAATCAGAAACCTAGTTTTGTGGCCAAAAGTAAAAACCGAAGGAAAAATAGCAATTTGGTGGTTAGTTGGTGAAAGCAGGGAATCTGGAGCCCTTCACTGTGCTGCTTTGCTCTTCTTACTCTTGCTCTTTTTGTCCCTCTTCTTCAGCCCATCCATGTTTGCTCTCAGCAGGTTTGAATAAGCCATCTGAAACTTATTCACTTCTTTGGAGCTCACCACTGTGCTAATCTTCTTTTTCCCATCAGTTGCTCTTAACAGACACTTGTTGTCTGAGGGCTCGAAGCCCTCCACTGAGCCCTTCCTCAGAATGGGTTTAGTTCGGCCATCATACTTCTTGAGGGTGATGAACACGCTGCCCGACAGCCGACACTTCTGGAAGAGCCTGAATAAATAATAATTGTTGAGGTCTTACTATGTGCCAGATGTTATTACCATAAAAATTAGACAGTATTTTACTTAATTCTTTCAACACTATGTGGTAGGTACCACTATGATCCCCGTTCTACAGATAAAGCTTACCTAGCAGGTCACAGAGCAGGGGTATTGATCCACTCATTTGGCAAATAGTTATTGAGCACCTGCTATCTCCCCAGCACCATGTCTAACATGGGGGATACCATGGTGAACAGGATAGACACGGAGCTTATATTCTAGTGTGGGAGAAATTGAGTCAGCAGGTAAAACACAAACAACAGAGCCTGGCCGGTGTGGCTCAGTGGTTGAGCATCAACCTATGAACCACGAGGTCACAGTTTCTGGTCAGGGCACATGCCCAGGTTGTAAGCTTGACCCCCAGTGGGAAGGGTGCAGGAGGCAGCTGATCAATAATTCTCTCTCATCATTGTTATTTCTCTCTTCCTTCCTCTCTGAAATCAATAAAAACATGCTTAAAAACAAACAAAAAAACCCTTACAATTACCTTACAAGCTGCAGAAACACAGAGGGTGCCTAAGATACATTTGTGGAGACAGAGGGGTTGGTTTCAGGAAAGATATGGCTGGAGGACGTCTTATTTGACATTGGAGTTACTAGAGCAGTGGTTCTAAACCTTCTGGCCCTTTAAATACAGTTCCTCATGTTGTGACCCAAGCATAAAATTATTTTTGTTGCTACTTCATAACTGTAATGTTCCTACTGTTATGAATCGTAATGTAAATATCTGATATGCAGGATAGTCTTAGGCGACCCCTGTGAAAGGGTCTTTCGACCGCCAAAGGGGTCGCGACCCACAGGTTGAGAACCACTGTACTAGAGGATGAGGAGGAGGCAGCCATGTGTTCCCGTTGTTGTGGCTGTGAAACAGATTCCCCAAACACATACGGTACTGGCTTAAACTCAAGCCAGCACCTCTTATGCTCACAAATCCTTGGGGTCTGGAATCCAGGCAGGGCACAGCAGCGGCAGTTTGTCTGTGGCCTCAGCTGTAAGACTCCAAGGCTGGGGCTGGACTCACCTGGAGACCAGTTCGCTCACATGTCTAGTGGCTGATGCTGGCAGTTGGCTGGAGGCCTCAGTTCCTGTGTCATCTCTCTGCTTAGGTAGTTTGGATTTCCTCAAAATATGATGACTGGTCCCCAGAGCGAGATTCCCCCCAAAAACTACATCCTTTTAATGACCTAGAATTTATATTCCTTTGCAATATATAACCTAAAAAAAAAAAAAGTTCTTTCAAAATGCATTAACAACTTAATAGTGTGCACTTGTTAGGGTCCAGGGCCTGTGCAACAAAACATCGCATGGATGAATTCATTTTATCCTTACAACCCTATGCAGTAGAAACTTTTATCAACCCCATTTTACAGATGAAGCACAGAGGTTAATGAAGTGCACACTGGTCACAGAGCTGGCAAGGGTGCAGGGTCCGGATTTAAACCAGGCGGCCCAGGTCTGTAACCTATACCGGCCGCCAAGCAGCTTTCAGACCTGCACCTGCCCCGTTCCCAGCCAGACTGCAGCTCCCACATCCCTCCGGGGAGACTGTCTGCAGCAACGGGTCACCAGGCCAAGGTCTCCGCGCTCGGGAGCCTTAGTCACTCGTTCACTACGTTGTCCAAGAGGGTCTCTCCGTTTTTGTTAAATACACGAGCAGTGCGACGCTGGGAAGTTCTTCCCGATGTCTAACCTCTGACCGTGTGACACAGCCTACGCGGGAGCCCTTGAGCGCGGCGCCCGAGCCCGCGGCCACTAGGGGTCGCCGCGGCGTCCCCGGGCGGGAGGGCGGAGCGGCGCAGATCGCCGGGAGCATGTGGCCGCTCGGGCCCCCGCTGGGGCTGCGGGCTTCCTGTTCCCGCTCGGCGCTTCCGGGACTCGGCCCCCGACCCGAGCTGGGGACCCTGCGGCCGGCGAGGAGCATCGCACTCGGCGGCCGCCGATACCTGCGCGCCGGGACCGCCGCGGCCTGCGCGCCCCGCCAGGCGGTGAGTACCCGCTCGGCCGCCGCCCGGGCCGCGCGCCGACGCAGAGACGCGCACGACGGCGACGCTCTGCGCACGCGCGCCGCCCGGCTCCCGCGGGAACCGCGCGGGCGGCGGGCTGAGCGGGGCCGGGTCTGTGCGGCCGGAGCCGTGCCCCGCATCGGTGACCAGCGCAGGCTGTGCTGTGGCTGTCACTGCGGTCGCCACGGCTGCTCTGACTGCTCCTCCAGAGCCAACCTTTTTAAACAAGCCGCCTGCGCTCCGCACCCCCTGGCCCTCCTCCTCGGTTCACCTCTCAGCCCGTGCCCTCTGCCTTCTTTCTGGCCAAGGGCATGATGGCTCACGAGCCATAGCTGCAGCCTCTGACCCCTTCTCTTAGTGGTAACCAGAGTGGCCTTTGGAGAATGCAAATATTATCCCAACCCCTTGGAGCCCTTCGGTGCCCCGCCCCCGGGATGAAGTGCAGTGGAGGGTCTCCCTGTGCCATCTCCACTCGGGCTGCACCACTTTTCTCTCCCTTCACAGGTCCCTGCCCTCCTGCCCTGGGGAGACCATCTGCGAGGCCCCCCCTCTAGCTCTCCAGTCACTAGCACCCCACCCACTCCCGTTCTTTTCTCCCTGGCCATCTGATCAGTAGGTTGGATGTAAGGCAGACTCGCTGGATGCTCAGCAGTTCGGTAGTGAAAGAAATTCAACAGGTCCCATTGTCTCCTGCAGATCCGTAATCAATCAGATCTGTCTGCAGCCAGAACCTCTTCTGGGCGCAGCTACTTCTGCCTCGTGCTGTTCCTCGTTGCTTGTTTTAGTCAAGTGCGAGGAGTGTCACTGATGCTTAGGGTGTCACCTGTGCCAATAGCCTAGATCAGTGGTTCTCAACCTTCCTAATGCCGCGACCCTTTAATACAGTTCTTCATGTTGTGGTGACCCCCAACCATAGAATTATTTTCGTTGCTACTTCATAACTGCAATTTTGCTACAAATTGAACATAATGAAAGCATAGTGATTAATCACAAAAACAATATGTAATTATATATGTGTTTTCCATGGTCTTAGGCAACCCCTGTGAAAGGGTCGTTCGACCCCCAAAGGGGTCGCGACCCACAGGTTGAGAACCGCTGGCCTAGATGGAGCAGCGCTGCCCAGTAGAACCTCCTGTGATGATGGTCCACAGCCACGTGAGACCACAGGACACTCGAAATGTGGCCCATGCGACGAAGGGACTGACTTTTTACATCTTATTTTATTGCAATAAAATTACATTTAAAGGCTGCATGTGGCTCGTGGCTACTGTACTGGATAGCACAGGCTCAGAGAGAGACTCAATGTAATACATTAAAAGAAAGTGAAAAGTCCTGAGGCATACACCTGGAAAACTCTAACATGGTTACTCTCCAATGGAGAAGTGGTGATATTTAAACTTTCACGAATGGACTGTAACACTGAGAAATGGTAATGTTCTTCTTAACTTTGGCTTTAGGGTTTGAGCCTCTACTGCCTCAACCAGATTCTCAATGTCAAAAAGCAGAATGTCTGTTTGATGAACTTGAGGACAACAGGAAGTTTGGGCAACCCAGGGTAAGATAAACACACCTTCCTCATCAAGTGTCTTTCTCTCTCTCTCTCTCCCCCCACCCCCCCCCCAACAACACACACACCAACATGTATACTACACATACACACACTTCTATTAACTTTTTCCCCCCTTTTACCTAGACCAGTGGTCGGCAAACTGCGGCTCGGCAAACTGCGGCTCGCGAGCCACATGCGGCTCTTTGGCCCCTTGAGTGTGGCTCTTCCACAAAACACCGACTTCGGCGCATGGGCCACAAAGTTTCAGTCGCACTGTGCGTGCGCGCCCGCAGGTGGTATTTTGTGGAAGAGCCACACTCAAGGGGCCAAAGAGCCGCATGTGGCTCACGAGCCGCGGTTTGCCGACCACTGACCTAGACCATCCCATATGGAACCCATTTCTCCCTCAGCAGCATCACTCACATACATCTCTCCACATCACTATCTAACATGTTATTTTCCATGAAGTATTACATTTTATGAATGTACCATAATTCATTGACCCCATCCCCTAATGTTGGACATTTAGGTTGTTTCCAGAGTTTTGTTACTATTCTTTTGGATGTCATGGTAGTTAGGGTAGTGCTTTACTGTGCTCTGCGTGGTCACGGCCAGGTCGCCCTGTCCAGGTCTATTCCACAGAAAGGGGAAGAGCATGGAAGGCCTGGAAGTGGCACCTGACCCTCACTCACATTTTAGTGGGAAGGACTTGGTCACGTGGCCCCACCTCGCTGCAGGGAAGGCTGGGAAATGTGGTCCTGTGGGTGCCCTGGAGGAAGGAGGCGATGGGCTCTGGTGGAAAGCTGCCAGGCACTGCTCCAGGCTACCCTCTGCCACTGATACCTGCACGGACCTCCTCCCACCCTCCACACACACTGCCTCCAGCCCCTAGGCTGCAACCACAGCCCATGAGGTCACTCAGCTACCTCAAAGGTCAAGATGTCCAGGTGCTGTACAGGCCTCTCTCTCAGGTCGAGGAGTGGCATCTCTGACTTACACACACACACACACACACACACACACACACACAGGAGGGCAAGATAACTACCACCACAACTCCCATTCGGGAAGGAGACCTGTCCCTGGCCTGTGGTAGCGACGGAGTACCCCTAGGCAACACTGGGACAACTGGCAGAGGGGCATGTTCCTCCATGAAACCCCAGTTCTGCCACCCGGGGGTATCCTCCTTGTCCATTACCCCTTGGCCACGGGGGAGGCAGGCAGTGGGGAGCGTGTCCTGCTAGGAGTCAGGCAGCCTTTGCTGCCCACTTCCTGCTGGTAGCACTTGGGCTTTCAAAGGCCCTCATGTCTTTAAGGCTTCAGCAGGCTCTCGTAGGCCAGACTCATTTTTCTCTGATAACAGCATTTCTCTCAAAAACCTAGTAGTCTTCTGATCTCTTTACCCTGAGTCAGTCCTGAAGCCAGTAGCCACATCCAAATTTCTTCCATGGATGGAAGCCCCAGGCTGTCTTATTTTTTGCATCCTCACCCCATCCATGCTCAGCTCTTTCTTCTGTTTTTGCATCAGGATTGGATCCTCTTTTTGTCTTAACGAGAGGCCGTTGTTGTTCAGGGCCTACATTCTCCTCTGGCTTTTCTGTCCATGTGCAGCCTTTAATCCCCAAATGCTTAGCTTCATCCCACCAACCTGCAGCTGTGCCAGTTCTCTCCTGCTTCACCTTTTTCATGTCGCACCAGCTAACAGCACGGAGCCTCCCCTACCCCGGGACATGCTCACCATCCCCACAACTGCAGGTGTTGGCCTCCCAGGCAGCAGGTTCACAGGACCTCGAGAGCGCCTGGCCTGCTGTGTCCGTGTTCGTTGGCCCCTCCACACAGCCTCCGAGCCAGTGCTGCGAGCGGCCTATGTTAGCACCATTTCCAGCTCCTCCCCGCCCAGACTCTCTGCTGCTGTCCCCGTGTCCCTGCAGGTGGTCTCTGAGGCTCGGTGGGCCCTCGCAGGATGCCCCAAGTGCAGTTCCCTTCTTCAGGGTCTACTTCTGGCTTCTGGGAAGCACAGCTTTGTCCTGCTGTGAGTAGGAGGACAGCCCAACTGGCTGCTGTCGGGTAGCACCTGCCAAGCTCTTGCCTTTGGACTTTACGCCTGAGTCAGCTGTGTCTTTATGTTCCCACACTCCTCAGGACACGTCAGCCTCTGCTCCAGGTTCTCTCCAACACACCCAGCCAGGCCCACCACTCTCTAAGGAAGAGCCCCTTACCATCTCCTAATCAGTCCTGTAACCTCCCCCACATCTTACCTTTGAAGCGGGTGATGGGCTGGGTGGTGGGTGGTCATATGGCAGATCTTTCTGTCTTGCATGAATTATCTAACAGCCACTGGTGTCTTACCTTAGGCCTCCTGGACACTCAGACGATGGAGTTGTCTGGGACATGTCTTGTAACCTACACATATTTCCTCATAGAGGCACCAAAGCTCATACAAGGAATTTTATTAGAGCAGTGTTTTTATTGTTGTAATTCACATACCCTGAAATGTACCATTTTAAAAATGTACCGTTTTGTGGTTTTGAGAATATTCACAGGTTGTGCAACTTTCACCACTAACTCCAGAACATTTTTATCATTCCACAAGGAAACAGCATGCCCATTGATAAACACTCCCCATTCCTCCCTTCTCCAAGCCCCTGGCAACCACTAATCTACTTTCTGTTTCTATGGATTTATAACAGTTTCTTAAAATTGAAATATAAGAGTGTCTCCAAGTTATAAGGGTACAGCTTGATAAAGTTTTAAAAAATGAACATAGCATGTGACTCAAAAATAGCTCAAGAAGTAGAATGTTACCAGCCCCTAAGAACAAGCCTCCTGCTCGCTTCTAGTTATTAACCCCTCCCTGCCCCAGAGTAACGACCATTCGGATTTCCAATAGCCTGGATTAATTTTGCCTGCTTGTTTACTTTACATGAACTGTATCATTAAATATAAATAGGTTTGTGTGTGGCTTCTTTCAGTCACCATTATGTTTGTGAGATTTGTCCATATTGTTATATTTATAGGCATTTCTGTTTTGCTATATAGTATTCCATTGCATGAATATACCACAATTTATTTATCTGTATTACCTATGGGTACTTGGGCAGTGTGCATTCTGGGGCTATAGGGTACTTCTGCTAGGAACATTCTAATATAGTGCATATCTTTTGGTGAACCTAGGTATGCATTTCTTTTATTATTATTAAAGTATAGTGTAGTTTTATTATAAAGTATAATATACAATATTAATCTCAGGTGTACAGCATAGTGATTCAACATTTATATGCCTTAGGAAATGATCTAGTAATCATCAATAAATCCAGTAACCACCTGTCACCCTACAAAGTTATTACGACGTTATTAACTGTATGCCCTGTGCAGTACATTACATCCCCGTAACTTATTTATTTTATAACTGGAAGTTTGTACCTCTTCATTCCTTTCACTTATTCTGCCCCTCCCCGACCCCCGCCACTTTCGGAACCATCACTTTGTTCTTATATCTTATGGGTCTGTTTCTGCTTGGTATGCATTGCTGTTGGCTATATACCCACGTGTGGAACTAACGGCATTTGTCCATATTCACTTTAGTAGATACTGCCCCAGAGTTTTCCAAACTGATTGTCCCATTTACTGGCCCCTCAGCAGTAAATGAAAGCTCTGCTTGCTTCACTTCCTGGCCAACCCTTGACATTATCTGTCTCTTTCATGTTAACCATTCTGGAGATATCTCATAGCAATTTTTTAAATTTTCCCAAAGATTAACGAAGTTTTTCACTTTTTCATATGTTCATTGGATATCTTTTTATTGAATGAAATCTGTTCAAGTATTTTACCCATTTTTCTTTTGGGTTTTCTTTTTCTTACTGATTGGTAAGAGTTCTTTATACATTCTAGATACAAGTACTTTTTCAGATGTGTGTAATGCATATACTTTACCCCACTTTGTGGTTTGCTGGGCATACATTTCAGTTTTAAAAGCAATGGAAACCTCATCGTCCAGCTGAACGGGATAGGTCGAGTAAATAATATAAAATGAATATTATGAAAGTCCCTATGTGCTAAGATGGGACAATTTCTAATGTGCTTCATTTTTTTATTGAAAAGAATATAACATTTTTGAAAGGATACAGAAGAGGCTGTCATCATAGTTGACTCTGGGGATGAGGCTGCCTGTTTAGGAAGAAAAGCTTACTTTTCTGTTAGCCCTTCATATTTTTATTTTATTTTATTTTACTTTATTTTTGTTAATCCTCACCCAAGGATATTTTTTCCCCATTGACTTTTAGAGGGAGTGAAAGGGAAGGAGAGAGGGGGAAAGAGAGAGACAGAAACATTGATGTGAGAGAGACACATTGATTGGTTGCCCCAACTGGGACGGGGGATCGAAGCTGCAACCCAGATACGTGTCCTTGACAGGAATCGAACCCAAGACCTTTCGGTGTGTGGGCCGACACTCTAACTACTAAGCAACACTGGCCAGGGCTGTTTAAATTTTCACTCTGTACATGTTAGCTATTTTCCATCAGTTTTATAAATCTAAATGAAAAATAAACATGGTGATTTGATGTTAGTAAAACGGAGGGGTTTGATCGTATGTTTTTGGTGGTTTTTGTTTCCCTGCAGCTCCTTGGATGAGACCACCTACGAAAGACTGGCCGAGGAGACCCTGGACTCCTTGGCAGAGTTTTTTGAAGACCTTGCAGACAAACCGTACACATGTGAAGACTATGACGTCTCCTTTGGGGTACCTCTTCACTTATTTTCATTTTCCTGTTTCCTCCCTAAGAACTTTAGCTCACTAAAGTAAAGAATTCCCCTCCAGCAGAAGTAAGCATCCAACAGCACGTGGTTAAGGTGAGACCAAAAGGCTAGGGTTCACGTTCCAGCCCTGCTCCACCAGGCTTGTAACCTTGGGTGCGTCACTCAGCTTCTTTAATCCTCATTTTTGCTGAAAAATACAGATTCTGATGTTTCATTTGAGACCCATAAAGATAAATCAGAAAGGGACCCAGCATGTGTTTGTCTCATCGGGCAGGCGTGTGGAACACTGAACAAGACCACTAGTTCTGAGTAAGATATTGCCTGAGAAATATTCCAACTACACTGACATGGGCCCCACTCCTGGGAGATTCTGATACAGTAGGTCAGGGTGCATTCATAGGAAGCATATATTTTAAAAGCTCAACTGAGATTCTAATGTGCATCCTTAGGTCCCATCTCTAGGAGTTTTTTGTGTTTTGTTTAAAATATATTTTATTGATTTTTTACAGAGAGGAAGGGAGAGGGATAGAGAGTTAGAAACATCGATGAGAGAGAAACATCGATCAGCTGCCTCCTGCACTCCCTACTGGGTACATGCCCGCAACCAAGGTACATGCCCTTGACTGGAATCGAACCTGGGACCCTTGAGTCTGCAGGCCAACGCTCTATCCACTGAGCCAAACCAGCCAGGGCTGTGTAGTTGTTGTTTTTTAAGTTTTTAAATATATGTTTATTGATTCCAGATAGGAAGGGAGAGGGAGAAAGAGATAGAAACATCAATGATGAGAGAGAATCATTGATCAGCTGCCTCCTGCACACCTCCTACTAGGGATCAAGCCCACAACTGGGCATGTGCCCTCGATCCTTCAGTCCGCAGGTCGAAGCTCTATCCACTGAGCCAAACCAGCTAGGGCCCTAGGAGTTTTTATTTAATGGATATGGGGTGCAGCCCAGACAAGGCATTGCAGTTTTAAAGTTTTTTAAATCCCCTCCCCAGTTGACTCTAATACACAGCTTAAACCAGAACTACGGGACTGAATAAAACTTGAGCCCCAGATCCTGGAAGCCAGGGGACTGCTGGTGTAAATCGACTGGCCGCCAGGTGGCAGACCTTAGCAATTGTCAGCCTTTGGATTTAGAATTACTGTATTGCTTAGGCCTTAGGGAGCAGTTCTTTTTTGCCATCCAGAGAAAATCCCCTGCAGAGGTTAATCCTCTTGACAGCACTTAATTAATATCAGGAAATGTCATGAAGTGTGCATGTTGGATTAAACCGTGGAATTATTTAGGACACCCAGCTGTCAGGCTAAAGTGATAGAAATACTGTTGGATATAGCTGTTGGAGCTCTGGATAGAGAAGGGACTCCCTCAGAGGGAGCAGGCAGCCTAGCCAGTGTGGCTCAGTTGGTTGAGCATCATCCCCTGCACCAATAGGAGCAGGCAGCAAAGTCTGGTTGTAAGGACAGCAGGGACTTGGTAAAAAATAGAGACAATGGTCAAGACAGGAATGAATGCCTTCCAGGCAGTTTTAACGGTTACTGGCAGCCGAGCATGCAGCAGTGTCCAGGCAGGGTTTTAGAAGTGCCATACAGATAGCCTCAGAGGGATGGTTCGAGCTAGGGAAGTTACAGGTCCCCCTTCTCCTAGCTACCAAGGGCTGTAGCTAAAGGCAAATCAAGTCGCGGGCTAAACTCTGCCACACAGGCAAGCATTTATTAACAGGTCACAAAAACCGTTAGACCACCTGTTCTCATAGGATTGCTGAAGCCCCACCTTGACCCAAATACTTGGAGTAAATGTTTTATTAGAAGCAGCTGTGCCAGTATTCCAGCAGCTGGGTTCTGCTGACCTCACTGAGTCCAGCAACAAAAGCTTCCGCTCAGTGGTGGGTCATAGGACCTCACTGAGTCTTCCCTCCAATGTCTCCCTGAACAGTGATTCAGCTGCTGGGCTTCCAGACCCTGTAGTCCTCTCCTGCAAGGGAAGAGGCACCTGTCTGTCTGTTTTTCCAGCCAATCCATATACCTTGAGTATCATACGACTCACCAGCATAAAATTATTCCTGGCAAATTATTTGCTGAAGACATATAGTAGCTGCCTCTGTAGTTTAGACTTCTGATTAAATACTTTGAAATGCTAACTATCCTGAGGTAAGATTCCTGATTAGAATCTTTCAAGTGCTAACTTACATATTTCACATGTAAGACATGTCAATGTAAGAAGCATTCAAACCTTTCGAGAATTTTTGTGAGTTTTTTGAGCCAAGTTGACGATGATTGTCGGGAAGCAACATCTCTACAGGTTGAGAAAATGCTCTGGAAAAATGGCAGTTCTGCACCCTGCTTTGTACATTACAATCAAAAGAGGACAGAGAGGGTGTAAATGGGTTACATGAAATCCATTGGTGATAGATTAGGGAGGCAGGAGAAGGCAACGCAGGGAAACTTCAGGAATTGGATAAAAAGTAAAATGATAGCCCTGGCCGGTTTGGCTCTGTGGTTACAGCATTGTCAGCCCAAGGACTGAAGGGTTTCGGGTTCGATTCTGGTCAACGGCACGTAATACCCGGTTGCAGGCTCGATCCCCAGCCCAGTCCGGGCGTGTGCAGGAGGCAACCAACCAATCGATGTCTCTGCCTCTGTCTCTGTCTCTCTCTCTTTCTTTCTCTCTCTTCTCCGCTTCCCCTTCCACTCTCTCTAAAAAGATAATCAATGGAAAAAGTATCCTCGGGTGAGGATTAACAAAAAATAGACACATACTTCTTTTACACGGATGGGTACAGGGTAGTTAACAGTCAATAATTAACTCGATGACAGTGGGGATTTGTGACCTCTGCTCTGGTGCAGTATCTACTCTTTGAGGGGTCCAGAAAAAGGAAATCACTTAGACATTCCAAAACTATCTTATCGTGGATGCAAAAAGACAACAGGCTTAATTAAGGTAAAGGCTGACTTTTGTCAGGGAAGACTCTGGCCTAGGACATGACTGCCTGCCATAACCTGCTTTTAGTTAGGGCGTTTTCATTTCAGACCATCCGTTGTGGCTGCTCTAGTTCTCTGGGTTGTAAGGTCGCCACGCAGGCCTCCCCCGAGCTTGTCAGGTGGCGTGTAGACAGAAGAACACCTCTAACTCTGCTCCTTGAGCTTTCTTGGAATACAGTCTCTCCTGCCCTCAGGGCTCCGGGGAGAAGAAATTTTACTCTATGCTCCTGAGTTCTTTCAGCTGCTCTAATAAATCTACATAAGACAGATTAACAAGGGGAAATAACCAATTTTAATTACATACAGACACAGGAGAACCCCACATATATGAGAGTCGGAAACCCCATATACATGAGAGGGGACAGTTAAAATGAGGTATATGCCCTAACCGGTTTGGCTCAGTGGATAGAGCCTCAGCCTGCGGACTCAAGGGTCCCAGGTTCGATTCCGGTCAAGGGCATGTACCTTGGTTGCAGGGATGTTTCTCTCTCATCGATGTTTCTAACTCTCTATCCCTCTCCCTTCCTCTCTGTAAAAAATCAATTAAAAAAATAATAATAAAATAAAAAAATAAAATAAAATGAGGTATGTATGGCATCCTGAGCTGACAATGAGGTACGGCGCCTTGGGGCTTAAGAGGGGAGGAAGGTCACTGCAGGACAATAAAAAGAGCAAATGTTTTGTAATTAGAAGTCTGCCCTGTCATATAAATACGCCATAAAAAGTTATTTCTGGTAATAACTTTTATTATGGTCAAGGCCCCAAATATAAATCCCTTAAGGGAGAGGTAAATGCTTCTCTTGGGGCCGCAGGGTCTCCGTTGCCTTGCACTCAAAATAATTCACATGCCAAAGTGGCACATTTTGGGGAGGCCTGTTCTGAACCCCTCTGCTGCTCCAGGCAGACTGGTCCTCCCTTGCCCAGCGCTCAGGATGACTGTGGAGCACCAGCACCCTGCATTCTCACTGTCTGTCTGCACATCGGCTCCCATGATGGGACGGACTTCCTGGCAGCAGGGACACTGTCCATGCTTGGTACCCCAACGCCTGGAGGACATTGCCAAGTAATAATGTTGATTCACTGTGTCAACGAAACGGGGCCCACGTTCCTCTCCAAAACACACTTTCATTGATGCTACTCAGCATTTACAGATATTTGCCAACTTGCTGCTGGCCAAGTTGGCAAATGAAAGCAGTAATCCAGATACACCCAAGAACGCATTTGTTCTTTTTAGAGAAAAAAAGAGAGAGAGAGAATTTGCTTGTTGCCATGTTCTTCATGCACTAAGTTGCTGGCCTATTACTGCTATAGAGCACGGGTTTCTTAACCTTTGGGGGTCAGGACCTCCTGTAAGAATCTGTCTGCTCTAGACCCTCTCCTGAGAAAAACTCCTCCACACATCCATCTGCGCAGCTTCAGGGTGGGGGCTGTTTGCAGATCCCCGAAAACCACCTCTGGGTCTCAGGTTATGGACACTTGCTTCACAGACATTATTCTTACTCCTTCATGGGAAGTCAGTGTCTGCTTTAGGAGTGTGGGGAGCCGCATATACTAGAAATCCCCTAACTTAATGTGCTACCCCATATGTGTCTATTTCTATAAGTCAGTTGGTGACAACAGAAATGGCTATGTTTGCTTCCACTGGTGTAGAGCTGCTATTGACAGGCGGGAATGAATGAGCCTCGCCAGCTGTGGCCGGGGTCTCTTCTGATTAACCTGTGCCTGTATTTCAGCAGCTGCTAAATGTCTCTAACTCTCTCACACACACTGCCGCCTTTAAATCTGTCCACATTCCCAAAATAGACTCAGAGGGCTACCTCAGGAATAGCAATAAAGAACAAAGTGGGCCTCTTCGTCTGGTCTATTGCAGACAGCTCCAAACGCAGTACGAACTCCTGGAGAACCAGTAAGGCAGCCCGTTTCCTTCCTGCTCTCGCACTTTCCTTCCGAAACAGCTTCAGGCTCCATAGAGGGGGGGAAACCTAATGACATACAGTGAACAGGAAGAGGTGGGGGTGGTGCGTGTTGAGACTTTCTGCCTTGCATAACTTGGCCCTTAACTTTGACACAAGTTATCACAGTACCTGGTTATAGACGCTTCTGCTTCCTCATTCATTCATCCAAAATGTATCTTGCATGAAGAATGGGTGTGCTAGACACTGAAGATGCTAGGATGAACAGACAGATCTGCTCACAAGATGCTTCAAGTAGCAGAGGGTCGGGGGCAGGTTCACATTCACATCATTCATTTTCCCAACGTCTCTATGATTTCTCTGCTTCTTTTTAATCAGAAAAAAAAAGGTTATTAAAAAATAATCCAATAGCATCCTCCCCATCCAGGCCCATCAGTTAGCTTATTCCTGGCACTTTCTCCATCCTTTCAATAGCTCTGTGTGTGTGTGTGAACCAAACACAAAATGTAAGAACCATTTGGGGCCCCTGGTTTGGACGGGGGCTCTGGAAGGCACAGGGAAAGGACGCCGTGGATCTCTGCGGGTTGTGCAGGGGTGGGGAACAGCGAGAGGCTCCCCAGCCCCAGGAAAGGGAGCTTGGCCGGGTAGCTGTTTCTTTACTATCCCATGTGTTCTAAAGAGACCTCAGGCCTCGGGACTGAAGGGCTCTTTGTTGAAAGAGTGTTTTCAAATTTAAATGAGCATTTATTGGGCAAAGTTGGACCAACTGGTCTTTTGAAGAAGTCAGGGCTGTTGTAGAGGAAAATAAAGCTGGGGAAGCGCATCTGTGAAGCTGAAGAGGTGCCTGGGAAGGGTCTGGAGTGTCTGCCTTCTCCCAGCAGCGTCGGGGCCAAGACGAGCAAAGCAGATGGTTCCGTTACTTCCTTCTTTCTTGCCTGATTTCCTTTTTGGGGGAATGAACCTATCCTATCTCAGGTGTGGGCCACCGTGGTACTCCAGGAGAGCTGGTATCTAAGGTTTTTAACGCCCTTTAGCATGTTCTGCTGGCGGCTGTGCAAACAAGGCAGAGATAGGCATACGGATCTTCTGTGCTGCAGCTGCAATACCTCAGACAGACCGCTCAGCCCTGTGTGCCTCGTTTCCTCCTCTCTAGAGGGGAAGAGTGATTACCTTCGCCTTGCTGAGCTCACAGGGAAGGAGGGAAAGCACTGTGAGATCGAAGTTTATGAGTAATCATGGTCTGATTCTGAGAGCAATGTTCTTTCTGCATGACCTTCTTCCTATTTCTGAACACCAAAGACATTTCTTTATTATGTGTATTGCGTACTTATATGAATGCAAAGTGTTGAGCTATCACAAAATACGGAGCAATTATGATGAAGTGATAACTTTTTCCTCTTTTCCTCACGCTTTTGTCCACCTGATCCCCTAGAGTGGTGTTTTAACAATTAAACTGGGTGGTGATCTAGGGACCTACGTGATCAACAAGCAGACCCCGAACAAGCAGATCTGGTTATCTTCGCCATCCAGGTATGTTCCGAAGTCCAAGTCTCGGGTTGTTAGCTTGTTGGAAACATGACGTGTGGACCATTGAAGAGGGTGTCCCCCTCCGGCTTTAGAGTCTGTGTAAGCGAACCTTTCCTGAGGTCTGACAGCAAGTCTCCTCAGTAGGAAAGTTTACTCTGGTCATGTGACTTCTGTCTGTTGATCATCTGGCTGCTGTACGCAGATATTGGGTTGTGAACAAGATCTGAAGTGAAAAGTGTATAACTTGTCAGAACCCGGCCTGGACAGGTTTTCTCTATTAAATCGTTGCCCTGCTTTTTAAAAAGCCACTTTTGATATTGCAGCATCTGAACAAGCTGTACTTTGTCTTCAAAGCAAGTTAAAGTTTGACCTCTGGTTTGTTTTGAGCATCTCAGTGAAAGGTTAGTTGAATTCCATTTGCAGAGTTGAGCTATGTGCTCTGTGGGGGTGGGAGAGTGTTTTACGCTGCTATTCCAGGCATTTAATCCCTGCTGCCTTTTCCACTGATGTGTTTTCAGTCTAGTGGGATAAAAGGTTGTGTTGAGATGGCCTGTGCTGCATCTCAAAGCCTGCGAACATGCAGGGAGGGAGGGTTCCTCCTCCTCCTGGCTGCAGTTGAAGTGGTTATAAGAACATAAAAGAGAGACGTCCACTGAAAGCTCGTAGGCCAACCTTTGTGGGTCATTCATTAACCCTTCCAAAGAGAACATACTGACTGTGAATTGGGAAAGGTTCAGATATAACTAGACATAGAATTCTTTGAAAGCGTGATGGCGTTTGCATTTTTAAAAAATTTAACTTGTCACCTGCCCCAACCTTGATTCAGTTTTAGGCAGTTAATATACTGTTAGTCAGTTTAATAAAACATTATGCGCCCCCTCGTCCCAACCACATCTAGGGAGTATGTTATAATTCAACAAAAACAATTCCAGAAATCACCCTCATTTCTGGTAAGGCCCTTAATCACAAATTGATTGCTTTGTTAGCCTATGCTCATTTGAAGTTGAGGGGTTTCACCCTGTGTGGGCCAGTTGGCCTGTTCTCTTTGGCCTCAAACAGCTGTCTCAGCCCTAACCGTGGTCACGCATGAGGTCTGTACATTCTTATCCTTCATCTTCAGAGGAACCAGTATGAGAAACTGGGTGGATCCGCTCAAGTCCAGCCATCAGCTCTGGGGATCTGTGGCTTTGTAAACACTGGGCAGGGCACCAGGAGCAACGGTGATGGCTCCACTAAAAGAACTCTGTGTTATGTCTGGAAACTGAAAAGTCCACATCGTACTTGAACACACATACCAGGAATGGGATCCGACCCCCACCATGTTTAGAAGCATATACTTCTGGATAATAATTCCTGGAAATTCCAAGTTGTACTATTTTTTTAAAATCTGTAATTCATGCCCTAGCTGGTTTAGCTCAGTGGATAGAGCGTCAGACTGCGGACTGAAGGGTCTCAGGTTCGATTCCTATCAGGGCACATGCCCGGGTTGCAGGCTTGATCCCCAGTTGGGGGGGCGTGCAGGAGGCAGCCTATCTATGATTCTCTCTCATCATTGATGTTTCTGTCTCTCCCTCTCCCTTCCTCTCTGAAATCAATAAAAATATATATTTTTTAAAAGTCTGTAATTCATGATGGAAATCTGGAGAGAAAATCTGCCAAGCAGACATTTTCTTTTCTTTTCTTTTAAATAAATATAACATTGATTTTAGAGAGAGAAGGAGGTGAAGGAGAGAGAGAGAGAGAGAGAGAGAGAAACATTAATGGGCTGCCTCCTGTACACCCCCTACTTGGAATCGAGCCCACAATCCGGGCATATGCCCCAATCAGGAATCGGACTGTGACCTCCTGGTCCATAGGTCGACGCTCAACCACTGAGCCACACTGGCCGGGCTGTGTAACTGTTCTTAAATAGAAAGACCCTAAGAAGTCAAATATACGCCTCATTAAACATTACTTTCTAGAGTTTCACTCTGTGGAATCAGTGTTTATTCTAAAGCGCTGTCCTCGGGATGAGCTATGTGTGTTTTGTCTTGTAGTGGCCCCAAGCGCTACGACTGGACCGGGAAGAACTGGGTGTACTCCCACGACGGCGTGTCCCTCCATGAGCTTCTGGCCGCGGAGATGACGGAAGCCTTCAAAACCAAACTGGACTTATCTTCTCTGGCCTATTCTGGAAAAGACACTTGATGCCCAGCCCCGTTGGAAAGACAGTAAAAGCTCCAAAGCCAAGACCCAGCTTCCTTCTGCAGCTGAATGTCTAGTTCCGTTCCTGCTTTTGAGGGCAGTTGCATTGTGGGTAACAGCTCTGGGAAAAGAATACGTTGCCTCCCACCCTACCTCTGACTTTGGATGATTAATTTCCATAGTGTTTTTGGACTTATTGTCTGATTTCCTCCCTCACATGATACCTGTATCTATAATGCCTCCATACCCATATATTAAGCCTTGCAACAAAGAAAAATAGTATAAGGAAAAATTCTGAGAGGAGAAATGAATTGGCTTCACTATTTGTTCTTTCAAGGACTTAGTGAAAAACTACATGAAGAGTGGCTGGCTGAACTCACCCTTGTCTCAAGATGAGACTCATTAAAGAGTAGCCTCTAAGTGTTCCCACGCCTCTTGAAAATATAGACACTTAAGCCTGTTACTATTGAAGGGTCAGTAGCAACTCGGGAATTCTCAAACCAAAGACCATTCTCTCTTTGTGCTTTGTGTCTGCCAGGGTGTATGTAGCCTGCAAGGGGTGTCTCGGAGATATGGTGCTGTTTCTTCCATACATACATATACAGGGTGTCCCAAAAAATGTATACACACTTTGAATAATTATTCATTCCAGTGGGTTAAATCTGAAAAGAAAGAAGCATCAGCTGAGGCTATCAGCTGTTAAAGTGTGTATACATTTTTTGGGACACCCTGTATATGTACATACATACATTTAAATATGTTTGAATGTATGTATTATTTTAATCTTTTCTTTTTTTTTTAATTTTAGGGTCAGTATAGAATCAGCTGCTGCAGCACAGGTCTGAGAATGCAAAAGGTCTCCCAAAGTCAAGAGCGGAAAAGGCATCTCCATGAGCTCATAGATGTTGTATAATAAATGAAAGGGAGCCGAGGAGGCTCTTTGTAAATGGCGAGGGGCCACCCAAATGAGAGAGATGGTTGTGTTAATGCAAAGAACCCTGGCTTACACTTGGCTCAGCCCAAAGTGCTGTCTCTGGGCAAGATTCACGTACCGGCTGGCCCTCTGTCTTCCTGTGTGTTAGATGAGACAGTTGGGTTAGATAGAGGATAGTGGGTTCCCAGTTCAGACAGCCAGCATTCCTGTCAGGCAACGTTGTAACAGCTAGCTCAATTACCTCTGCTAGGGGTGGCAGGAACCTTTTTTTTTTAAGCTTTAGAATAAAATATATGATTATTAGAATTACTTGAATGTCCACTGAATTCATGTTTAAGTAATAACCTGTATTGTGCCCTTACTGTGCTAATATGCTATAGACTGAATGTTTTTGTTCCCCCAAAATTCATATGTTGAATCCTAATCCCCAAAGTGATGGTCTTAGGAGGTGGGGCCTTTTGGAGGTGATTAGGTCTTACAGGGTGAGCCCTCATGAATGGAATCAGTCCCCTTATCAAAGAAGCCCCAGAGAGCTCCCTCACCCCATCTACCATCGGGGGACACAGCAGCCTGTGAACCAGACACTGAGTCTGCTGGGACCTTTATCTCAGGCTCCCAACCTCCACAACTGTGAGAAATAAATTCTTTTGTTTGTAAACATCCAGTTTATAGTATTCTGTCATAGCAGTTTGAATGGACTAAGACAGCCTACAACACCGTAAGACCTCATTTTGGTACTTTCAGGAACATTAAAACTCATCTAAAGTTATATCCATTATTTTCTTACTAAAGAAAGATTTATTAATAAAACAATGTAAACAGCCCTAGCCGGTTTGGCTCAGTGGATAGAGCATCAGCCTGCGGACTGAGAGGTCCAGGGTTCGATTCCAGTCAAGGGCATATGCCCAGGTTGGGGGCTTGATCCCCAGTGTGAGGGTGCTGGAGGCAACCCATCAATGATTCCCATGAAGTCAGTGAAAGGGCTGCAAGCACAAGAACGGCCACCAGGGGGCAAATGAAATCCTGCTCTGACAAGCAAAGGAAAAGCACGCAATGGGGCGCCGGTAGCTTCCCTCCTGCCCTCTAGGCCTGGACCATCATCAGTTACTGTGCCACCCATGCAAAGAATGAGTTTTCAGGAAAATGTTGTAAGCATTCAGTATAACAACGAAGGCAAAAAAATGTGTAATATAATTTTATTTTTAAAAATGTATTTTTACTGATTTCAGAGAGGAAGGGAGAGAGAGATAGAAACATCATGATGAGAGACAATCATTGATTGGCTGCCTCCTGCACCCCCCACACTGGGGATTGAGCCTGCAACCTGGGCATGTGCCCTGACCAGGAATCAAACCTTGACCTCCTGGTTCATAGGTCGATGCTCAACCACTGAACTACACCACCGGGCATGTGTAATTTAATTTTAGAAAGCTTTCAGTTTCATTTAGCTTCCTGAGTGGATATACCTTTAACTACTGGAAAATAAAACTATATAAAATGACTTACCTTCTCTCTGAAGATACAGAGAAGAACTGGGGTGTATAAAAGAGAACCTGAGGTGGTTGATTTATTATTTAATCAGAATTTTAAAAAATTAATCTAAACTCTCACTTGCTTATTGACACTAGCCTCAGTTTTCTTGCTTGTACATTGGAGATGTCTAACTTGCAGTGCCTGGGCCCACATGCAAAGCACTCAGTACCTGACAAATATTGTTATCACATGTGCAGCTTAATTTCATATTCAAATGTGGAGTTTTCCCATGAAGTATTTATGACATCCTCTACTCAACTCAAACTTAGTCAAAATGCTCATTTTGAGACCTTGGGGATGGATTCTGTTTCCATAGAACAATCTCTCATGCTCCCTACAATGCTGACTTGTACTCCATCTTCTGCATAGCTTCTAAAAACAATTTGACCAACTTTAAGTTTGACCATTTGTATTAAGTAGTAGGTTTACAATATGTTCTTCAAGCTATACCTGCTCCCAAAATCTAATAACCCCATCACCACCTTTAAAGCAAGACCATGTTTATAAATGTGACATTTGTGCGGATGCTTTGCACAAGGTTGCCAAGGAAAGCTGGCTCCCCACCCTCAAGGTGGGGAATGTGCGGGCGTGCACAGACAGTGCGAAGTTGACTTAAAACTTTAAGTAAAGTTTATTAAGTTAATTTTAGGGAACGTTGTGGAGTGAAAGAAGATGTAGTGTCGAGGATTGAGAAAGGTATGTTGAGATGGTTTGGACATATAGAGAGTATGAAAGAAAGGAGATAGATGAAACAAGTATACAAGACGAGTGTGGATGGGAGAGTTGGAAGGGGTCGACCTCAGCGAATGTACCTCAGTCAGATTGAGGACGTTTTTAGCAAAGGCCAGCTTAGGAGTACCCTAATTAAGTTAATAACAATGTACCTACCTATATAGTTTAAGTTTAAAAAATTTGGCTCTCAAAAGAAATTTTAATCATTGTACTGTTGATATTTGGCTCTGTTGACTAATGAGTTTGCAGACCACTAGCCTAGGCTGTCCTGTTGTTTCTTCTATGCCCTTCTTCGTTTTACTGTCCTAAGTGTGCTTTTGCTGCAGCCAATGAATTCTTGCTTGCTTTTCTACACTGTCTGGTGATTGAAATCTTTGCTTCAAGAAGACAAGAACCAAGGTCTCCTCTGCTCAGGGGTCACACATGCACATGATACTAAAAACTAATAAATTTATCTCCTGTTCATCTGCCTGCTATTGTCAGTGTATTTAATGGACCCAGCCATCAACCCAGGAATGGAGAGGGAACGTCTTTCCTCCCCTACAATAGTATACAGAGTAGTTTCTCTGCTCTAACAATCCTCTGTGCTCTGCCTCTATAGCCATCAGGGGTCCTGAGATATACACACACACACACACACACACACACACACACACACACACATTTTAAGTTTGGGAATGTGGGGGAGAAACAAACTTTCCTCTATCTGAAGGTTCTCTGGCTGGTTTAATAATCAAATAAACATGAGACAGATTAGCAAAAGAAAATAACCACATTCAATGCATACAGGGTTCGAAAAAATAGGTTTACAGTTGTGATACAGCACATAATACAATAATTAATAAATAACAAAACAATAAACTCTGTGTTTTGACCTACTTTTGCCCACCCCTGTATGTATGGGAACCCCACACACCTAAGAGAGTCAGACACCCCACAGGTAGGGAGGCTCAGAGGCAGGAAGGAGGTGGAGGTATATAAGACATCCTGAGCTAGGGATGAGCTAATGCACCTGGGGCCTTCAAAGGGTCATTGCCGGGAGATAAGAACAGATGTTTAGTAAACAGAAATTTGCCCTCCCCTATAGATAGGTCAGAGAAGTTATCTGTGATAGTAGCTTCTTGCCCCTTAGTTCTTCTAGGTAGTTAAAGGAGGGGCAGAAGTTTCTCTTGAGCCTGGAGCTAAAGTTGCCTGTAGCTCAAACCATCTGCGTATCACAGAGGCACATCTTGGCGTGGCCTGTTCTGAACACCACTGTGCTATCCCACTAGCGATCCCCAAATCCCACCCTGATTTCCTGAATTTCTAGAATTGGCCTAAGACTCCAATTCCAGACCCTCATGGGCCCCTCAGAGCACCTCCTAGCTGTCATCAAGAACCCTCTCCCCATTGAACTTCCCATATTTTTCTCCCCTTTTAAGGGCCGTGTGGTCCTTTCATCCAATAAGTGCACCACTGCTTCCTCCAGATCTAGTAGCCAGTCCTTTGAAACCCAAAGGCAGCCTTCTGTAGGGCACAGGGGCTGCAGGGGAGGAGAGAAGAGCCTTCTCATTCACATGTCCTCAGGACGCGCTAGCCTCTCATGCGATGCCTTTACCCTAACCAGATGTGTGTCCAGCCCTGAGCAAAGGAAGTAGGGAGCAGGAAAATGAATCTGGCCACCTGCTCTGGGCTGGGGCATCTGGGTGGGGAGGGGCTCCAGCCGGCTTTGTGTGCTGACAATGACAATGTTGCTTCTGATAAGGGCCTCCTGCCTCCGTAGGCTCAGGGTTTGAAAAGCCAGAGCAGCAGGAGGGGTCTTTTAGTGGTTTTAGAAAAGAACAAAGGGGAAGCTGAAAGGTTGCAGGACGCCATAAAAACATACAGTGAACACCTGTCCAGACACAGCCTCGTCCCTCCACAGCTCGCCCTCCTCATCTTTGTGGTTTGTGAGCACTGTGTGACTCAGGAGGCAACTCCAGCTCCCGGTCTGGCAGCCTTTCCTTCTCCCAGGAACTTTTTTTTTTTTTAATCCTCACCGGAGATACTTATTTCATTGACTTCTAGAGAGAGTGTAAGGGAGGGAGGAGGGAGAAAGGAAGAGAGAGAGAGAGAGAGAGAGAGAGAGAGAGAAACATCTACGTGAGAGAGACACATCCATTGGTTGCAGGAGCTAGGGAATCTGCAACCAAGGTACGTGCCCTTGACCAGGAATGTGTCCTTGACCAGAAATCGAACCCATGACCCTTAGGTCCGCAAGCCGAAGCTCCAACCACTGAGCGAAACCGGCCAGGGCACTCTCAGGATTTTTTCACCAGTGTTTAAGAAAGTTTTGCCTGGACCACCCCACGCCCAAGGTAAAAATAAAAAAAGGGGGGGGGGGCAAGACGTTCAGAGAAAAAACTAAAACTCCAGGGGCAGAACAGAAATCTATGTTTGACCAAGTCCCCAGTAGGTTCTTGTGTTGACTAAAAGCTGAACCCTGCAGCAGGAGGGAAATCCATGGCCTTAGAGATGCTGAGAGGTTATTTGGAAACCAAGGAAGAGGGTGGGTGCCAAAAGGAGGAGAATCTGATCGTTCCTTTCTTCCTGCTCAGAGGGGGCAGGGGGTGATGAGGGCAGTATTTCCTGGAGCCACTAGCCTCCTCCAGGGAAAGGAAGTGGTCCAGCAGGGAGGAGATGGAGGAAGTTGGAACTTAGGGTTTACTAATATCCCTGCCTCTCCCCTCATCTCCTTTTCACTTCCCCCGAGACTGGCACTGGGATCCAGAAAACCCCCAGAGGTGGGAGCTGGGCAGGCGGCCACTTCTCTTTGGCTCTGGGGGTGTGTCAGTGACTGAGAGACCTGACCGAACAGGAATCTGCTAGGGCAGCTCGAAAAGGAGGGGGATTCCCAGGGGCTCTGCGAAGCAGGTCAGTACTGGGAAGGCGGGGGACTCCCTGTAGAAAGCCTTCAGGGCTGTGTTTGGCTGCAGTCCTACAAATACATTCTTCTCTAAAATCGGATACAGGAGTTTAGAAGACAGGCCATTAAAGTAAAATAAACAGTATCAGTAATATTCGTAATCATGAGTGTCAGTAGTGTTGAAATGTTTCTGGAACCCTTTTCTGAGTTGCCTAATGCCCAGAGAAGGAAAATAACAGTGTTTAGTAGCCATAAATTATAGGATCAGCACACATAGCTAGTGAGATGATGAGCTAGGGCTTGTAAATTGGTTTTGTTTTGGACCTTCTAATTAGATGTTTGGATGTATGTGTGTTTGTGTGTGTATGTATGATTTCATGACTTTTTTTTTTTTTGCCTCTGGCTCTTCCTGACTTAGAAAAACACACAAAAAAAAACTTTAAAGAGGTAGGAAGTGACATACACCCTTGATGGATCTGTGTTTACATTTTTAAAAATTGGCTTAGTAAATTTAACTGAGACAAGGAAACTGTTAAGGGCAGTGTTTTTGGCCTTTATTTCTCATTTATCCAACTGACTTTTATGATTTCCTACTTGATCCAAGCCACATGCTAGAATGCAAAGGTGAACAAACACATTCCTTCCCCTCAAGGAAGTCATGGTCTCCTGGAAGAAGTAGAAAAGTATACAAAAAAATGGAAAGTAAACGAATAAAATGTACTGTGAAAAGAGTGTGTACTGTAGGCCCGCAGAGACCACCTTGTATTTATACTAGCATATGTGGGAGGGCTTTTTACATTGTAAAAGGTAGTACAGTGTATAAACGGTTCTGCATCTCGGGTTTGTGTGTTTGTTTTCCTGTACAATATGCCCTGGAGATCATTCTACCTAGCAGCTGTGCATTTTATATAGATCCTCTGGTCCTAAGCAAGTGGTGGGTAAGAGGAATGGAACAGTAGAGAGTGAGCTAGGTAGCAGAGTTAGGAAGCAGGATTCCTGTTGTAGCATTTTCATGGCTTGACACCTGGTTGGGAGTGGGAGGTAGCCAGCCTGGTGCCCATTGATCTAGTGATTTCACTCACCCTCTTGTTCCTGGCATTGGGATTCTTGGGTTCCCCAAGATAGAAATCGAGAATAAACCCCAGAGAATTTTTCAGACAGAGTTTATTAAGCTTATGCTTGAGCCCCAGGGAGGCAAGGAAGGGCCCCTGAACTGGCTGGGGGGGTAGCTCTGCTGGCTGCTTTATAAGCTGGGGACAAAGCTAGCTTGCTTGAAAAGGCGGGCTTTTTGAAAAAGACAGGCGTGTGGAATTTTTCATATCAGGGTACGAAAAGCTGTTAGAAAGGAGATAAATTCCTTCCTTCCTTCCTTCCTTCCTTCCTTCCTTCCTTCCTTCCTTCCTTCCTTCCTTCCTTTTAGCAGGGAGTGGAGAGCTGATGACATTTTTAGGTCAGTTAAACCCATGTTCCTTCCTGGCCACCAGGTTTTTTCCCATTTCTAGGCCCAAGTGTATACTGTCTGGAGCAAGGTGCTCTTTAGATGATTCTAGGGGAGAATCTGCTCCATGCCTTGCTCTTGGCTTTGGTGTCATTCCTTAGCTTGTAGCTGCATCACTCGAACCTGGACCTCCATTGTCACATGGATACAGTTATAATTAACCCAGTTATTAGTTAACTGGAAAGGAGCAAAGGAAAGGCCAAATACAGTCATTTGCGCAGCTTTGCCAGGAAACTGCCTTGTAACACTCCCCAGGGTACCACCAGCCCATTCCCTGCAGATCCATTGGGGGGTGGGGGAGGGACTAGACAGGGTAAGAACAGATGCACACCCAGTAAAGCCTGGGTGAGGGAAGGCACTCGGTCAGTCACACCTGGGAACAGGTACATTGGCCAAAGTAGGCATGGCCACTGCAAGCATCAGAAGATTTGAGACATTTAATCTCCTAAACAAAGGAGTTTGTTCTTTGTGCTCTTGCCTCTTGTGTGCTTAGTCTCTTGGCTCATGGCTTGTAGGGGCTCTCACGCTCCTGCATTCGTCCACATGGCTCACGGCCCTGTGGACCCCACACAGTGGACTGATGGACTGCAACGAGCCTGATGCTAAACCAGACCCAGCTCCCCCATGGAATGGAAACTTTGGACAGGCCTTGAGTCTAACTCTACTGAATCCCTGGCTGCACATCTCCCAGGACTGGGGAAATGGGGCTTTGGAAACTCAAGGATGTAATTCCACTCAAATAAAAATCACTCATCATCCCATGCAAGTCTCAGAAAATTATTTTTCTCTCAATATCGTAAGGACCCCACTCCCACTAGCAACAGAGAGGGACCATCCAGGCATTTCTCCGTTAACAACATGGCTTTCTTCCCTCTCATTCTCTTTGTCTTCACGTGGCCATTTTCTTATAAGGACACCAGTCATATTGGATTAAGTGCTCACCCTCCTACTCTGGTAGGACTCATCTGAATTCTATTAATTATCTCTGCAATGACCATATTTCCAAATAAGTTCGTATTCTGAGGTACTAGGGTTAGGACTTCAACACATTTTTTGAGGAGGACACAATTCAACCCGTGACAACTCCCTCCACCTAAAATATCACAATAACCCTAATTACTTGGTCTTGACTCAAAGTTTTAGAAATATAGGCGTACTAAAGTTTCTGTTTCTATAATTTTTGCCATATACACTTGTAATCGAAGCAATAAATAAATAAACAAAAAAAATATTGCCAATTGTAGAGTCCTCTGATAATTAGTGCTCTGTTAGAGTTACTTCTGAACAGTAAGAAAGGGGGCACATTTTCATTTCCTTCACTTGTACTTTCCTGTATTGCTTGTGTTTTTTTCAAGTAGTCATATAAATTTTGTTTTGACAACTAGTGATGAATCTAGACTTTCAGAGAGATGAAGAGGACCAGGTTATTATGTTTGTGCTGGGAAGATGGTCACTAGGATCTGAGCCAGGGGACAGGATGAAACATGTGCAGAGCAACGTAGAACACAGCCAGAGAAGTCCCAGTGCAGCCAGGCTGGGAAGGGGAAGTGGAGTTCTGAAAGTGAACTTAGAGGTTCTCCACTCCTGCATCTTCCCAAGTGAGTCCCACGGGTTCAACGGGAATAAAGGAATTCTGTGGCCAAGGAAATCTGGGACACACAGCTCTCCCTCTCTTCCTCTTGAAAAGTTACAGTGCACACATCTGAAAAACCCTTCAGTGGAGAAGCCTGTCTAGCTCAAAATTTCCCAGATATCTGGGTTCAGAACCCTTTTTGAGGATCACCTATCGCATCTATTAACATGGATGTTTTATTCTGTTCTTGTCCAAATCATATATATATATATATATATATATATATATATATATATATATACCTAATATGCAAATTGTCCCTACAGGAGTGCGACTGGGAGACCGATTGCTCACTATGATGTGCGCTGACCACCAGGGGGCGGCGCGGAGTGAAGGAAGGCCATGGCCTGTGGCCAGCAGCCAGGGAAGGAAGGCTCCAGCCAGCAGCCGGAAGGCCCCAATCGGCCCTGATTGCCGGCCAGGCCTAGGGACCCTACCTGTGCAAGAATTTCGTGCACCAGGCCTCTAGTTTTATAAATAAAAAAGTTGAGGCCCAGAGAGCTAAGCTGAGGTCACACAACTAGTCACAGGCAAAGCTAGAACAAAACCGAGTTCTCCTGGTCATTTTTTTTATCATCATAACTATCACCATACCTGCATTTCTTCCTGCTCAGGGGGGAGTACTGGGAAGGGAAAGATAAGTAGGCTATCCCCACTGGATTTAGAAAAGCTATACTTAGAAAAATAGAAGTATATTTGTTTTAAACTTTACTGTGATAATTCCCAAGTAACTTATACTGATTTAAGAAAATATTTCTTTCAAAAGCTACTATATTAGAGAGGCCGTTAACTACTCTTTCAAAAAGAGCTCCACCGGAACTCTTGGTTGCTCCTTCGTAATCTAGAAATCAGCCAGGTCTGTGTGTGAGAAAGCGCAGCTTGCACATGGAGTCTCTGCTTTATCTCCATCCAATTCCTCACTAGGAACCACTGCTAGGATCCTTCCATGACAGACAGATGCCAGTGGTGAGGGGGGCCTCCTGGGGTCAAAACTGATTTCTCTCTCCACACTGACTCAGAGGCAAACACCGACAAAGCTCCACCTTCCCCACTTTCAGGACCCGGTTATCAGGAGCCCTCTTTCCAGGTGATGACACATAGTAAACACCTGCCTGGTCACCTCCCTCTGGAATTCCCCAGGCCTACGGCCCAGTCAGGAGGACAACACAGGGCCCCTCTTCTCTCCGTCTACGGGCACCTGCCATGAAGTCACAGTTGGCACCGCTGTGTTCTGGCACGACCGCCACCAGCACCCACACCGAGAGCCTCGACAGAGTGTCTAAACGTGTTGAGTGTAATGCCCTGGAGGCACACGTAACAAGGAATCAATTCCGACACCACCACGCTCCTCTCAACGTTGATAGTTGGGAAGAGAAGCAGAGGCTTACATGACTATGACCTAAAACTCCAAGTAGTGCTGGAACGGAGGCTTAAAATAAAGTACCGCAGGAGCTCAAGCAAATTAGCAATGGCTTTTGTTTGTTTGTTGGTTTGTTAATCCTCACTGGAGGATATTTTTCCATTGATTTTTAGAGAGAGAGGAAGGGAGAGGGAGAGACAGAGAGAAACATTGATGTGAGAGAGACACATGGATTGGTTGCCTCCCACATGAGCCCCAACCAGGACAGGGAATTGAGCCTGCAACCAAGGTATGTACCCTTGACTGGAATCAAACCTGGGACCCTTCAGTCCACAGGCTGACGCTCTATCTACTGAGCCAAACCGGCTAGGGCAGCAATAGCTTTTGATTCAGGAGAAGATTGGAGGAGAAGGCCTGAGGGATGAGTACCATAGCTAGCAGCTGGTGGAGAGGGTGGAGGATGAAGGCACTCCTGAGCGGGTGAGCTGTGGAGAGAGTAGGGGCCTTCTGGATGAGGGAGGGATCTGAGCAGAGGAAGACTGTGGATCACATACAATATGTAAAAAGCCACAGCTACTGCCCTGGCCGGGTGGCTCAGTTGGTTGGAGCATCATCCCTCACACCATGAAAGATTGTGGGTTCAATCCCTGGTCAGGGCACATACCTAGGTTGTGGGTTTGATCCCCAGTCGGGGTGCGTATGGGAGGCAACTGATCAATGTTTCTTTCTCTTTCTTTCTCCCTTCCTCTCTAAAATCAATAAAGCATATTCTCAGGTGAGGATTAAAAAAAAAGCCACGGCTACTTTGAGGAATTTGTTGTTGTTGTACTCATAGTGTTGGTTTATGATCATTATATTAAATTTTATATGAGACTTTGGCATGCCAAGAAATTAGGAAGTCATTTCTCATAGTTAATCTATGTATGTAACATTCTGTGGAGTATGGGAATGATATCAGTTCTATGTCTTAAAAAGGTAACCCAGATAACTCTAGGGTCAATGTTTTTAGGATGAAGTGGGTTAGATGGAGAGGAATTACAGGTGCCAATACTAGTTGGAGACCTAGCTTACTTGCTTGTTTCCATTCATTCCCTCAGAAAATCTTTAGGAGTATTTACAGCGTACCAGACACTGTTCTGGGCGTCGCAAATGTGAGAGTGGAGAGAACAAAGGAAACACCCGCTCTCCTGTGTGTCCTTTCTTCTGGGGGGATGCAGACAGTAGACATATGAATCTACAGCATCTGGGATTGATAAGTGCTAAGAAGGAAAAGGAAGCAAGTGAGAAGGGTGGAGAATGCTGGGTGCAGCTCTTGCTCTTTTGTAAAATTATTATTGTGGTGAAATATACACAACATAAAATTGTTTAAGTGTACAATTCAATGGCATTAAGTACATTCCTGTTGTATGACCATGACCACCATCCATCTCCAGAATTTGTTTGGGTGGAACTCTTTTTAAAATATATATATTTTTATAGATTTCAGAGAGGAAGGGAAAGGGAGAGAAACTTAAACGATGAAAGGGAATCATTGATTGGCTGCCTACAGCACACCCCCTACTGGGAATCAAGCCTGAAACACAGCCATGTGCCCTGACAGTTCAGGGCTAAGCACAAGATCTTAATTCTGGTGAGGATTTCGCATCTGTCCCAGGATCCTGCACCAAAGAGGACATGGTGGCTGTGAATGTAAAGTTATGAGGCTGTGAAGTCCACTGAGTTTCCTTTTTGAGTTAGAGAACTCTTCCGTCAGATAGGGGGAAGGACTCCTGAGTTTTCTTTGGAATGCCCTTTGGCCAGTTGGTATGTGTTTCGCCCTGAGAGAAGCAATTAGTCATACATTTATTAAGTACATTCCATTGTCTGGGGACAGAGGACAACAAGGAAATATCCATACTCTCTCCTCTATGAGGGCAACAGAAATACCTTTAGACCTTAATCCATTCATCCACTCTAATAATTTTATCCCCCATGAAACCTTCATGTGCCTGCAGTCTGTGCCTGGCTCCTGCTCAATGAAAGATCCCAATCATGCTCCTGACTTATTTTGGATATTTGAAAAGTGAGCTTGCTGTGGTAACACGTATAGCAGTCACAAAACCAAGTCCCATGTAAAGGAAATTAGGCAATGCACAAAGGGGGAAAAGGTGTTCTCCTTGTAGGTGTTCTTCTCATTTGCCTTCGCTGGAAACGTGCAGAGAAACTGGCGTTGTTTGCCTTAGGTGGATGCTTGTTTTCTTACGCTATGAAAAGCAGGAAGAGGAAGTGGAGTTGTTCTGCCTTGTCCATATAGGCAGAGTCAGTGCAAAATCCTAGTGTAAGAATTGGGGGGGGGGGCGGGGGGCGGGTAATAATGAGTCTGCAAAAATGTCTGCGAGGCTGGTCGAACATGCAGTAGTTAGGCTGAGATATATTGTATGTTTGGGCAGGGAAAGCGGAGACTCTAGTTTATCACGGTGCTCCGAGTACAATTTGACATGCTGAATAAGCAACCCATCAATCACTGCTCATCTTCCTGAGGTTTAATTTTACAGGGCCACAAGCCTTTATCCGAAATCCTTGGGCCAGATGTTTTGGGACTCCGAGCTTTTTCAGAAATATGGCATATATACTGTATAGCATGATGTAATGCTTCCAGCAGAGACTAGGGCGGTCTCCCATAATGAAACCCATGGATATATCCCCAGTGAAATGTATGAAGGACCATAAATACACTTACGTCATCAGTTCAGGTCAGATTTTTTAAAAATATATACTTTATTGATTTTTTTACAGAGAGGAAGGGAGAGGGATAGAGAGTTAGAAACATCCCTTGACTGGAATCAAACCTGGGACCCTTCAGTCCGCAGGTCAATGCTCTATCCACTGAGCCAAACCAGTTAGGGTAGTTCAGGTCAGATTTTGCTGCCAAATTAGTTTAAGCACCAAGCTTTTGGTTTCAGAGACAAAATTCTGAAATTCCAGAATTACGGCTAAGGACTCGTGGACCTAAATAACCTCCAAAAAGCAGGCTATTGCTTGAACCAATCTCGAGCAACTATGATGCTATGAATCTGAGCAGGAATGAATTGCTCAGCATCACCTCCTTCCACACACAGTGGGTGGATCTGTAATGGGAGGAACTTTGTTGGGGGATATTTAGTGTACATCAGTGGGACCTGAAAACACCTAAGAACTAATGTGCATTTGCTGGATGCTTTTACCTGGCTCCCCAGAAGGTAAAAACCCTATGCATCATATCCAGCAAGGCAGGTGCAGACCACAGACAAACGATAGCTCCCAAGTGAGTTTGAAAGGATCTTATTACTCAGGATCCTAAGGGGGTTGTTGCCTTGTTGCCTTGGGAACCATAGGTGAGGCTAATTAACTGAGCTCCTCATTTTAGTGCCGCTTCAGTTCTCGATACAGTTTCTCACATTCATGGCTGCCTAACAGTTGTCAGGCCCACCCTCGAGACACAGTTCTTCTGGAAGTTTTAACCTGGCCCCTGCGGCTGCTCCATCTCGGAGGGAGTGCATGGACCATGCTCTCCCAACAGGCCACGCACTGGACGACCCCTGGTTTCGGTCTCCTGGGTTTCAGATTAGCAACTGCAAGGCAAAGCCAACCAGACAATGTGGTTCATAGGATGACTTGGGAGCCAGGTAAGAAGTTGCTTTTTGTTTTTTCCTCGCAGTGGGTATTTGATAGTGAAGTAACAGACAGAACTTTCTTGACAGGAGCATTTAGTCATATCAAGTCAAGAAATTAATATTTTACTTTTGACTTATTCATATAGGAAGACATACCTTGATGAGGAGACAATTCAATTTTTCAATTCCACATATATTTGCTGCGCACATATTATGTGTCACTGTGCCAGATGTAAGCTCTATCTGCGAACATTTAGAAGCTAGAATATGTGTGAGGGTGTATGTCGAATGTGTAATTTTTGACTAAGGTAAGCAGGAAAGCTTATAGGAAACTTACAGGCAGACTTAGCTGGCGCGGGCTTTTGCCTACACTATCCACTAGATGCCTCAAGGTGGAGGGACCATGTTGGATCTGTGTGAATCAAAATCACAGGCAGGCCCGACCGGCGTGGCTCAGTGGTTGAGCATCGACCTGTGAACCAGGAGGTTGCAGTTTGATTCCCGGTCAGGGCATATGCCCAGGTTGCGGGCTCGATCCCCGGTGTGGGGCATGCAGGAGGCAGCCAATTGATGATTCTCTCTCATCACTGATGTTTCTATTTCTCCCTCCCTCTCCCTTTGTCTCTGAAATCAATCAAAATACATTTTAAAAAAGAAACAAAAAGCACACAGGTAGAACTGGTAGGGGAGAAAAACTGGAAAAGCCACATCCCCTGCTTTAGTCTTGGAGCTGTGATACGAAAACTGGACTGTCTGCCTCCAAATATTTGTGATATGAAATAGAAGGAAGGCCTATCTTGTTTGGCTGCTGTGGTTGAGATTCTGTTCTTTGTAGCTGATCATAATCCTGATACAGTATCCTTCTAGATTTTTTTCTCTGTGTAAATAGGTATATAATTTCTAACACTAACAACGATCTATGAGGCAGGTAATATTATCCTCATTTTTAAAAGGGAAAACAGGTTCAAGCAGATCCAGCGAGCTCGCCTCAGTCACCGGGTCTGTGGGACCCCGAGGCTCATGCTCTTTCTCCTGTACCACATGCCTCTCTCCGGAGTTCTTGGACTTGGCAGAAGAGACGCCTCCAAGTCTCTTTTAAAAGTACACGTTGCTACAAGACCTTGAACCAACAGCATTAACAAGAATTTGTTGAAAAGAAAAATGCGTTGGCTCAGATCCTACTGCTTTTCATAGTGCTTTCCTTTTTGCACAAATTTATTTCAGACCCCGTTCATCTGCTTGCAGAGCTGTAGCTCTTCTATGCAGACTACTCATTATTCTGCCTTTTCAGCTAACAATAGTACTTCTTTTTTAATCCTCACTGAAGGATATGTTTTTATTTGTTTTTACAGAGAGAGGAAGGAGGAGAGGGAGAGGGAGAGAGAGAGAGACATCGATGTGCGAGAGAAACATCAATCGGTTGCCTTCTGTACAAGCCCTGACTGGGGATGGAATCTGGATTGTTTCTACTTTTGGGCTATTATGAATAAAGCTGTTATGAACATTCAGGTACAGGTTTCTCTATAAACATAAATTTCCAGTTGTTTGGAATAAATTACCAAGAGTGAATTTCTGGGTTATACGGTACTTGCATGTTTATTTTAGTATTATTCTTAAGAAGAAATAAACTGTTTTCCAGAATGTATGTATCATTTTACATTCCCACCAGCAATGTATGTTGAATAATATTTTCAATTTAAAAAATAGTGAATCAGCCCTGGCTGGATAGCTCAGTTGGTTGGTTAGAGCATTATCCCAATACTCCAGGGTTGTGGGTTCAATTCCTAGTCAGGGCATATACAAGAAGCAACCAATGAATGCATAAATAAAATCAATCTCTCTCTCTCTCTCTCTTTCTCTCTCTCTCTCTTTCTCTCTCTCTCTCTCTCTCTCTCTCTCTCTCTCCCACACACACATACTTCCTCTGTCTAAAATCAATTAAACAAATACTGAATGCAGTCTGTAAAATGATGAAGAATGGGGGTGGAAATCAATCTGTGCTATTATGACCCCAGATAAAATTTAGTTTGGCTATGCATCTCATTTTTGCAGTAATAATCAAAGCATATTACACTATAAGTGTTATCCAAAAGCTCTATGAAGGCAAAAATCTCCATTTTTTTGGTTCATCATTGTATTACCTGTGCTTAGCATGATATAGTAAAGCTGGCTCAATAAATATTTGTTGGCTGAATAAATATTGCTATATACTTCATAGTTAACATGAATATGCCCACATAATGTTCCTTTTAATGAGTATGACTTAATTTACTTAACTTTCCCTTAATTGTGGGATATTTTCATTGTTTTCCTTTTATTTTCCTCTTGTGAATAACGTGTTGATGAAAATTCTTGTGCACTTATTTTTCTCTGCATTTGTGCTATTGTCTTAAGATGGGGGCCCCAGGGTAAAATGACAGGGTCAAATGAATTGGGCATTTTCTACAAGTCTTGATGCATTTTAGGAAAATGCATTTGGAAAGGCAGGAGCAATTTACAATGGCAATACCGATGCAGCAATTGCAACACACCCTCACCTATCTTGGTTTTGGTTGTGTTTTTAAATTGTTGCTATTGATTTAAGTGGAAGAATCTCTAATCAATGAGCATGTTTGTACAACCTCAGTTTAGTGTCACAGGCATATACTAATACGTGCCCATTAAATGTAAGCCCATTATTTTGGTCATGTCTCCAAAGCCCCCACTAAGCACAGGTGTAATTCAACTGTATCTCAGCCTCTCATTACTATGAGTGGCCCCACATCTCGGCCTCTACAATATTAGTTGTAATTATTACGGAACTATTAATTTATTGTTCAGAACTTTGTAAGAATCACAATGAGAAAAATGATTCTCACATTAAGCACTCTAAGTAGTCATATCCTTGTTTTCTTCAAAGTTGTACAATGACTTTATCTCTATCCATACCTATATTTCTATCTCCATGTTTCTCCCTGGAAATTCATAGGCAATCCCAGGTCCAGGGAAAGCATACTTTTCATGGTGTTTAAAATTAATGTTCACCAGAGGCTTGACTAAAACTACAGTGATCTTTGGACAGTTAACAAGTGATCAACACAAAGTACGATTTCTTTATGAGCTGTTTGTCAAAGTCCACATAAGTAATGCTGTTGAATGCCATAAAGCCAGCAGTGTGCCACTTACTCGAACTGACAGATTCTTAGCAAGACTTCCAAAGCTTTGGCCACAGAATCAATGACTTTAGAGGTAGCCCTTGGCTCTACCCAGGGAGTTGTAAATGGCACGAATTAAGGCATCACGCCAAAGTAGATGGGCTATAAAGCTTTACAGGGGATCAAATGAATTACCCCAGTGATGGCTGAATAAGAAGGAAGCATCTTTGGCTACTCCTCTTGCCCTCCTTCTCACATTGAGTGGTAGCTATAGGGGAGGCGCTTACCTGCCCCATTTCTGCTTGGGGAGAGGGCGGGGCTGCTGCCTGCCTTGGCACCACGGAGGAAGGACCTGGGATTTAAGTGGAAGAATCCTTTATCGATTTGCATGCTTATTAGGGGATCTCCAATGGATGGGTGTGACTAGGGATGAGGCCAGGGTAAAGAGTGTTTTAGGAGCTCTCAGCAGTCACGTGCCCCGTGCACTCACAGCCAGCCTGTTCCCGAGAGCTGCAGCTGTCCCCATTCAATCTTCAGGGAGCACCAGGGCACTGGGACCAAGACTTCTCACCAAGTCCCCATTGAGACAGATGTTCTCCATCCCATTAGGACCCCTGCAAGTGTCAACCAGATAATACCTGGCAGATCTTCTAGTCCACCCCATGCATTTCTTTTACTTTTGCTTTCAATGAAATTCAAAACAGGACCCCAAAAGTGCAGGTCTGTCTTCTCCACTGTTCCCCATGCCCCTAAATCACAGCCTTTCCCACTCACCTTTTAGTTAAGCACCGCTGCCAGATGCTGTGCATCCTTCCAGCCCTTTTTCTACTCAGTTGCAAATATGTGTGTGTATTTAATGTATAAGCAGGTTCACACAATATGTATTGTCCTGCAATTTGTCTTTTTCCTTAGCAACATGTCTTGGAGAATTTTACACATTGGTTCATGTAGAATAGCTCACTGTTTTTAACTGATGGAGAGCATTCCTCAGTCAGTCAGATATACCTTAAAAAGCTGTGATTCCCAAATCAAACAAAGCCAAGAAAACATCCAGATGTCATTTCAATGCAATCCCCCATACCATTTTTTAAAAAATACGTTCTTATTGATTTTTAGAGAGAGATGAAGGGAGAGGGAGAGAGAGAGATAGAAATATCAATGATGAGAGAGAATCATCAGCTGCCTCCTGCACACCCGGGGATGGAGCCTGGGAATTGAACCAGTGACCTCTTGGTTCCCGGGTCAATGCTCAACCACTGAGCCCACACTGGCCAGGCCCCTCCTTACTTTTATATAGAAAGATTTCAAACATACAAAATAGTGGACAGACTAGTACAGCGAACAACTTAAAACATTCTTAGAAGTCAAAACCCCCAAAGGACATGGGAAGATAAATGTATTTCTTGGGTGAGTGGAAATAAGAATCATTCCTGTTGGCTACAAATTCTGATCTTCCAATGATCTGACATCTTTAATGTTCGCCAAGAAAGTAAATGTCTGCCTAGAGGGTGGGCATCTTTTTATCCAAAGGAAAACTTAGAATCAAGCATGGAAAGGAGATATTACATAGTAGTAAAATTGGGTGAAATATAGCTATACTCAACATTACCTGAATAAATCTGAGAAATCTAATTTGCAATGAAAAGAGCTGGCTGCAGAAAACTACATACAGTGTGCGTCTATTCCTACAAAGCTCAAAACAAGCAACTCCAAACAATATATTGTTTTAGAAAGATTGCATATTTTGGTAAAACTTTAAAAAAAATGACTGCATAATTTAAAGTAGTGATAACCTCAACACAAATATGGGGGAGGGTTAGGTTTTGGAAACATGTGGCTTCATCAGAAGTACTGGTGATGTTTTATTGATTATTGTGTGGCAGGACGAAAATACAGTTAGCACATTGTATGGTGGCACCATTGTTTATTCAGCCATTCTTTTTAAGTCAATTAATTAAAAAAAATTTTTTTCTATTTAAACAGAGAGGAATTCTTGAGCCTATTTCTTTCAATACTTGTGTGAGGATTGGGGGAGGGGAGATAGATACCTAGAAATAGAGTTGCTGTGATACCATTGTAATAAACCCAGTTGTTAATAACAGGAAAGGAGCAAGGGAAGGCCAGATAACATAAGCATGCCGTGTGTGCCAGGAAGCTGCAGTTTATCACTTTCCAGGTCTGTTCCCCACAGATCCTGGGGGAAGGGACTGACAAAGGAAGAATAAATGCCTGCCCAGTCAGGTCTGGGTGACATAGGGAAGGTACTTCCCTGTCAGTCACACCTGGGAACAGGTCATTGGCCAGAGTAGGTATGGCCACTGCCAGCACGGGTAAATTTAAGATACTTAAGCTCCTAAAGGAAGGAGTTCTCTCTCTTGGGACACTTGTTTCAAGGAGCCAGCTCTCACCTCCCTGTATTCTAGCCACATGGCCCACAGCCACGCGGACCCCACACAGTGACTAGCCTAATGCTGTACTGGACCCAGCTCCCTCATGGAACAGACACCGTGAACTCTGGCTTTGCTTTTAGCTCTGCTGAATCCCCGGCTGCACCGGACCGGATTAAGGGAAATGGGACTTTGCAAACCTAGGGATGTAATTCCATGCGAGTCTCAGAAAATTCTTTTTCTGGAGATATCATAAGGACCCAACCCCCAGTATTCAGTGGGGAAAGGGATCCCCCCATTTCCACCAGTGGACACCCCATTTCCACCGCCAACAGCGGGGTCCAAGAGTGAGGAGACTGAAGTTGAGACTCAGAGAAGTTAACTGTAAAATTCAAGGACCACGCAGGCAGCGAAGTCCAGGCTGGAAACAAGGCTCTTTCTGGGCCTCTGCGGTGCACCTATTACCAGCAAAGCAAACGCCCGTCTTACCAAGGCAAGTGCCCCACTTTAAACTGTGATTTGACCCTTTCCCCATCTTGTCTGTCCAGCCTGCAGGCAAAGCACAGTATCAGTTTCAGAACCTCAGGACACAGAACACAAGAGCTGCTGTCACAGAGGCAGCAGAATAGGGCTTTGTCTCCGGGGAAGGGAAGGTGGTTTCTCTGGGACTGCCCTGGTGCCAGGGGCAGGGGCGAACCTCCGCTGGGCTCTAAGTCAGAACTCGGAGTTCTTGCCCCATTTTCCTCAGCACTGCCCCTGTGGCCCATGGAGGCGTCTCTTTTTAGTTCTCTGAGCGGATTTTGAAATGTTTAGTCTTCAGAATGGAAATGTTTATTAGTTACTGAAAATGCTGTGTTGCTGGGTACAGGACGGCACAGACAAAGGAATACATACAGCATGTACCCAGAACGAAAAGGGTGGGTGGGAAAACAAAGATAATGTCAGATACCAGCGATGCCGGCCAGAGTCCCGTTCTTCCTACCTGAACACATTCAAAGAAAACCCCGAACCAAGCCTTCTTTGAAATGTTCATTTCACACACAGAAAGAGATTAAGCAGATGGTTGGTTTATTTTGTGGGTGTATGCATACAAACGTTTGTAGATAGAAGGTGGGGCAAAAGTAGATTTATAGTTGTGAGTATGCGAAACACAGTTTATTCTTTATTATTAATTAATTATTGTGTTGATTTCCATATGAATAAAAGTAAACATACTTTTACCCCACTCTGTACATAAAATAAATATGCCACCCAAACACATGTAAGTAGCAACATCAACTTCATACTAGATTAAATCAGTGGCATGGATTAAAATATTTTTTATCTTTTCTTAATTTTTTACTAACTTAGGGAATATCAAGTTTCCCCAAATACCTTATCATTTTTTTTAGGGATTGGTTGGTTTGAATCAGGAACGAAACAAGGATTACATGTTGTTTCACTGACATTACTTAAGTCTTTGAATCTATAGGTACCCTCCCCACTCCCCATCATTTTTAATGCATTGCTGCTTGTTGAAGAAAGTGGATTATTTGTCTTTTTTAGTTCTGGATTTTGTTGATTATACCCGGGTAGCAATGTTGTTTAACACATTTTTCTATTTCAATAGTTCCTATAACCTGGCAATTGGGTCTAGAAGCTTGAGCAGGCTCAGGTTTGTTATTGGTAGCAAGAATGTGTCCTTTGGCCCTAACTGGTTTGGCTCAGTGGATAGAGCGTCAGCCTGCGGACTCAAGGGTCCCAGGTTCGATTCAGGTTAAGGGCATGTACCTTGGTTGCGGGCATATCCCCAGTAGGGGGTGTGCAGGAGGCAGCTGATGGATGTTTCTCTTTCATGGATGTTTCTAACTCTCTATCCCTCTCCCTTCCTCTCTGTAAAAAGCAATAAAATATATTTAAAAAAAAGAAAAAAAAAAAAGAATGTGTCCTTTGTGATGTTATGTATTTCCTTCAGATTGCACATAATGTCTGGTGATCTTTTCCGCCTTGCTCAATTTTTAAAAATATATTTTTATTGATTTCAGAGAAGAAGGGAGAGGGAGAGAGAGATAGAAACATCAATGATGAGAGAGAATCACCGAGATCAGCTGCCTCCTGTATGCCCCCTGCTGGGGATCCAGCCCGCAACCCAGGCATGTGCCCTTGACCGGAATCGAACCCGGGACCCTTCAGTCCGCAGGCCCAAGCTCCATCCACTGAGCCAAACCAGCTAGGGCTTGCTCAATTGTTTTATGAGGATTTTGGAAAGTGCCGATATTCTAATTTTGTCACCCCCTTATTTATTGGCTAGAATAATTTTCTCACCAACTGCCGGAAGCCGGTCCATCCTTGCTGCTTGATACAGTCGCTGCAGGAAAGAAACATCTGCACAGCATATGTTTCAAGGGACCTGGCATATATAGCATATTGTTCTTAATATGTTTGCCCTCCTTAGTGCCATGTGTTTTAACCAAGGTCACCTCTCTGAGAAAGGTTGTTTCCCCAGGTGGGGATTTTTCCCTGAGGTTAGGGAGGGGATACAACCCCTTAATTAAGTGCCAGGCGGGTAGTTAAGCTACATAATCTTTACTCCCTGGAATGGAGATAAGAAACGCCCTAACCTTTGTAATAGAAATTGACAGGATTAAAATCGGCTGGTATAAATACGGATGTAACAAGACAATAAACATCAGATCCTCATCAGATCCTCATCAGTTCCTAACCAGAACTCCGACCAGAACTTTGGCTGGAGATCCTGGCTAGAGGTCCTGACTAGGCTGCTGATCAACTGAAGGCTGTCTTCGTGTCATTCCTTCTTCGCCGACTCCGTCCACACCTTTGGGGACCCCTGAACCCGCTGGGATTGGACCCCAGCAACCAACTAGTTATGCTGAGATACGATTTGTACAGGTCTTAGCTTGGGTTTCCAGGAGAGCAGAGCCTTGAGGCTTTATTGAGAAGCACGGTCCTAGGGAAGGAATGAGGTGCTGGGAAGCAGAGAGAGCCAATCCAAGGGCGCCTCAGCCAGTAAGCTGCTGCTTCAGGCACCCGATTGGCTGATTCTTGTGATTTGATTTCTGAGAAGTGAGGGGGGGCCGAGTCCCAGGATGGTTCATCTTGGGGGAAAGGGAGGAATATTTATGAGCTTCTATCCCCCACTGGTAGGTTAGAACATGAAGCATTAATTCACAGACACTTCAGGGTGGTGGTGTACGGATCCCACATTGGATCCCACATTGGCATTAACAGAGAAGCACTGGGGTGGGAGGTAGATCAGCCTCTTTTGGGACATTACTGCCTGAAGTTGGACAGAGGTCACCTAGAACTTGTAGCAGTGACCACCCACCATGTTGGCCATTGTTGGTTGGGCATTTTGAGTAAACAGACCTTGGAATCTTTTTTCAAGAAAAACATATCATGAGTTCTAAGTGATAATTCCAATTTAATATTGCTTAACTTCTTTGATTTTTATATGTATCTCTTTTATACTGAAAAATGTTAATTCTTAAGGACGTGAACATAATTACTTACTACTAACATTATGTTTGCTGAGAAGCAGTCTGTTTTTTTTGTTGTTGGTGTATTTTTTAAAAAACATTTTCTTCGTCTTTAGGGTACATACCTAAGGGATGTAGAGTCAAATACTTGTGTTTTGAAGCCACCTGACATAATTTCCCTTTACATGGGCAAGCCACCAAATTGGTAACTACATTCATTTGTTGCATTTTGCTTTTTAAATGTTTGATTTAATTTTTTCAGAATTATGTAAAATTTAATCATTCCAAAGTCAAATCTACAGAACAAGTTATAGTCGGAGAACTCTAGCTTCTATGCCTGTGTTTTCCATCTTTTCCCTCTTTCTCAAGTAGGCAGCCATTTATTTACCCTTCCATTAAAAAAAGCAAACACATGTATGTTCCTGCTTTCTTAGGTGAACAGTGGCGTACTACATACACCTTTATTCATCTTGGTAGCACTTTGTTTCTGACAAACTACTGTTCATCTTTTTAAAAACTGTACTGTCTTCTAGGCTCAACCTACCCATTTCTTGGAATAATTTGTTGATAGGTACCTCCAAAAGTTTAAAGTAAATGAACCTGAGTTTTCTGAGAAGCAGTTATGCATTCCCTTACTTCTGGCAAAGGTTCCTGTAGGGAGAGGGAAGGAGGTTTTGGCAGTCTGGAATGAATGAGAGGGCATGACCTTCCCAGGAATTTTTGTTATTGTGGTAAAATATGCATCACATAAAATTAACCATTTTAACCACTTTTTAAGCATACAATTCAGTAGGGGGATGGGGAGAGGGAGAGGGGAAAGGGAGAGGGAACCTCATAAGCCCACACCCGGGACCAGCCGGCTACCCGGACTTGTGCCCCCACCGGGAATCGAACCAGCAACCTTTTGGTGCACCGGCCAGGGCACCTACCCAGGATTCTAAGCAAGATGAAGCGAAAGGAGCACCTGCTCGCCAGGGGCAGGCTTGGACACTAGGCAGATTCTGCTCTCCCGGCTGGGCAGGGATTCCGGTTGTGACTAAGCGGACTCTGGGGTTAGCGCTCCCGCCCTCACCTATTGTCCCAGCGGGAGGAACCGGTATTTCCGGATTGGGGCCTCAGACCCTGTGATCCTGGCTAAGGGTGAGGCCGGTGGGGGAGGGGAACGGAAGCTGATCACAAAAGTTAACTTTCCACCGACCTCATTAACCTGCTTCCCACTCACGCCCGCCAACAAAACAAAGACCCCAGTGCCACCAAACACACACACAATGGCCGGAGCTAGCCTCTTCCAAAAGCACAGCCCTGCAGAGGGCTGGAAAGCCGACCTGGGCACGAATTAAGAAAGCAGTACAGCGCGTTCCGCTTGCCCTGGGCGGGAGGAAAGCTCAGGGCGGTTTTGCAGAGAAGGGAAGAGGTAGGGCAGTGCGTTGCGCTGGCTGGAGTGACGAGGCGATCCTTGCAGCCTCGGTCCCTGCCCCACCGCTGGGTGGCGTGTGGGAGCCCCGCATCTCCGTCCTTCCAGACACCCCAAAGTAACACTGCAAAAAAAAAAAAAAACACCAAAAAAAACCCCTGCGTCTCCTCCCTCCGTGTCTCGGGGAAGCAGGTGCCAGCCGCTGCCCACCCTCGTCCCCTCTGAACCGCCACTCTCTGGCTCGCCGCTGGCCAATTCCCTCTGCCCTCCAACTTGGACATATATTTTTATTTCTCCCAAACCTCCAAACAGGAAATAGCTTGAGTCACAATAATACACAGGAGCGGCCGCGGAGGCCAACTGCGCCCGCCCATTCCCGGGGCAGCCTCCTGCTCTCGGGCTCGGGCGAGGCGCCACCAGCGACGCGCGCGGAGCGCAGGGGACAGCAGCCCAGCAGCCGGCGCGCGTGGGAGCGCGCCCCAGCGCAGACGGGAGCCACCCGCATCCCGCGCCCGACTCTGCCGCCCGCGGACGCCAGACGCCTGCAGGCGAGAACTGCGCCCTCCTCCCTCTCCTTCCCGGGGCCCCCGAGCGCCCCGCAGCGCGTCCCGGGGGGGGCCCGCCGCGCCGGGGGGGAAAAGACCTGCCCCCAGGCGCCGCAGCCCCGGGCTTCTGGGCGACGCTGGGGGACCTTTCCCTCCTGGCCCCCAGCTTTCGGTGAAGGGAGGGGTTTGCGGGCTGTGGCGGGGCGGCTTGCTCCTCTTGATCCGTGGGGGGACGGGAGGAAAGGGGCAGCCGCGAGTGAATGCGAGGTCATGGCCCACCCGGTCCCCTCCCCATTCCCATTTTCCTTGGAGCTTCTTCTTTGGAGGG